>NW_006921918.1:1178389-1188981 GCF_000298275.1 Orycteropus afer afer
ATAGAGAGAGAGAGAGAGAGAGAGAGAGAGAGAGAGAGAGAGAGAGAGAGAAATTTATCTTAGGAAAATGGCTTACACACATATAGAAGCTGGCAAGTCCAAACTTCCTGGATCAAATGTCAAGCTACAGGCTTTTCCTGGCTCCCGCAACTGCAGGGGCTGAGGAGCTCAAGGCTGGCAGGAAGTACACCGTCTGTTGACTCCAATGAATGATGAATCCAAGATCTCCAGGCCAAACAGTAAACTGCTCACTCACTCTGTGCTGTTGTACGCAGCACAACAGAATCCCAATCCACAGAAGAATGTCTCTCTTCCCAGGATGTCCCTGGGTACACTGGAAGCAGGCCACACCCCTGGGGAAACTCCCCCTGAACAGATTGGCCACTCAGAACACAGTCATCCGATCCCATCATGGGAACAACCACACAGAACTGAGGTCCAGCTAAGTTGACACACAGCTCCAACTATCACAAAGACATAGAGAGGTATATGAGAGGTACAGACAACAAAGATGAACCCTTTTGCACTTAAAGTACTGCGTTGTCAGTGAAGGCAAACATGGATATACGGGTGCATAGATGGGTGGACAGGCTGAACTATTAGATATGTCGATGAAGGGTAGAGTGTTCCCAAGACCATGTATAGGGTTGGTAGACAATGTTTCTACAAGGGTATTGGTATGTTCTGTAAGAATTCCAAGGTATATAGTAGAACTGACAAGGGCAAGGTTGTAGTCACTTCTTGGCCATAGCCAGCTAGCTACCCACAAGGAGTGAGCAATTGAACCTGTGGGCTCAGGACCATAGTTGCAGGTATCATCGAGCTCAGTTGGCATAACATACTACACAAAACACTGTTCCACATCCTGCTTTGGCAAGTAGCGACTGGGATCTTAAAGCTTGCAAACAGCCATCTAGATGCAACAATGGGTCTTTCTTCATCCAGAGCAAACAAGAATGAAGAAAAACAAAGATTCATGGAAACAATTAGTCCAAGTGACTGGTAAACCATGAAATCCTCAGCCTGTATGACTATGACACTAGAAGAATTAGATGGTGCCCAGAAACCACTGTAAACCACTCAGAGGGCGACCTCTTTAGGAGATCCTGGATAGAGTGGAAGAACAACGTGGAACAAAACTCAAAATAAAAAAAAAAAAAAAAAAAAGACCAATGTTGCTGGTCTTATAGAGCCTGATGGAATCCCTGAGACTATGGCCCCTAACTGCCCTTCAGGTCTGGAATTGAACCCACTCCTGTGGCTTTCAGCCAAACAAAAGGCAGGCATATAAGGTGAACATTTACGTTAGGTAGATACACTCCTTGGAGAGAACAATCATGGAAGAATAGAACGGCTGTGGATGTATAGCGAGACAGCTCAGGGGCCATGAGTGCATGGAGGGAAGAACACGGGGAAGAGGTAACTATGGGGAGGAAGTGGGAGGGGAGTTTTTGCATTGTGGGAAACTATAGTCAATGTCATGAGACAAAGTCTTTGTGAGCTGCTGCATGGGAAGTGAATTAGCTCTGTAAACTTTCACCCAAATAAAAATTAAAATAAATAAATAAATAAACTTTGAAAACTCAATAACAAAAATAAATAATGCAATCAAAAAATGGGTAAACAAGGTGAACAGGCACTTTTCCAAAGAGGACATTCAGATAGCTAACAAACACATGAAGAGATGCTTGTAATCATAAGCTATTCATAGTATGGTCATAAACTGCCGTCGAGCTGAATCTGACTCAGAGCGATTCCTACTTGGGTTTCTCAGGCGGTATCATTATGGAAGTAAATTGCCCAATCTTCCTTCTGAGGAGTGGCTGGTGGGTTTGAACCACCAGCCTTCTGGCTAGCAGTCAACTGCCTTAGGCACTACCATTAGCTATTGTTGTTGTTGTTGCTGTTATATGCCGTCGAGTCAGCCCCGACTCATAGCGACCCCTCCTTGGGTTTCCAAGGCAGTATCACTACGGAAGTAGGATTGCCCAACCTTCCTTCCGAGGAGTGGCTGGTGGGTTTGAACCGCCAGCCTTCTGGTTAGCAGTCAAGTGCTTTTAGCCACTATGCTACCAGAGCTCCTCCATTAGCTATTAGAGAGATACAAATCAAATCCAGAATGAGATACAATCTCAATCCTGCAAAAATGGCAATAATAAAATAAAATAAAAAAAACAGAAAACAATAAATATTGATGAAGTTGTGAGGAGTATACTTTTATACACTGCTCATGGGATTGTGAAGTTGTACCACCACTATGGAAAACCCTACTGCACTTCCTCAAAAAAGCTAGAAGTAGAAATACCTTATGATCCAGCAATCCAACACTTAGGTGTATAAACTAGAGAACTAATAGCAGTGGTGTACATAGACATAAACACATCTCTGTTCATTGCAGCATTATTCACAACAGCAAAAATATGGAAACAACCAAGTGCCCATCAGTGGATAAATGGGATAAACAAATTGTAGTACAGACATACAATGAAGTACTATTTACATTATATGATATAGTATAAATATATTTATATGCTACATATAAATATATAATGTAAATAATATTTATGTTATAAATTACATTTATAATTATAACTTCTCAAAACTTGACATGAATAAATCTGGACTATATTATGCTAAGTGAAATAAGTCCATCACTAAAGAAAAATACTGCATAGTCTTACATTTACAAAAAAAAATAAGAATAAGCATGCACACAGATAACAATGTTCTTTGATGATTATCAGGTATAGGAGGGAGAAGGAGGGGAAATAACTTTTTATATAGTAAACAGTTGTTAGCTTTGTTGATGGGAAAGGTAATTCCCAAAATGGATGAAGTCTGAGCAACTTGACCAATGTAAATGATGATAATATGAAGTAAACAAGAATAAAGGACTATTTTAGTAAATGCTATAATATATAATTTTACAGCAACAGTAAGGCAACCAAAAAATATATGGGTGGTAACATAGTTAGATATGTATGCTTATATGTGTGTAGGAAGTTACCTGTGAATATTTGGGTATATCAATATCTGTATATATATGTATACATACATGTTTGTGTGTATAAAACCAAAAACTCACTGCCATTGAGTCAATCCCAACTCATAGCAACCCTCATTGGGTTTCTGAGGCTATAAATCTTTATGGATGCAGACTGCCTGATCTTTCTTCTGTGGACCAGCTGGTGGGTTTGAACAACTGATCTTTTGGTTAGCAACTAAATGCCTTAACCACACCACCACCATATATGTGTGTGTGTGTGTGTGTGTATATATATACACACACACACACACATATAACAAAGTGCGTATATATACACGTATATATGTACATATATATATACACACACACGTGTGTGTGTGTGTATGTGTGTGTGTGTGTGTATATATATATATATATATATATATATATATATATACATATATAATAAAGCACATATGGCGTAAAATTTAGGATACTTTGTAGACATAACTAAATATCTCATGGGTTTCGTTACTGACTTTGAAATCTTAAGAAAATATCTCAGGGGATAGCTTAGTCAATTAGAATAACATATCTTATAAAGATATTGCTCTACATCCTAATTTGCTCAGTAGCATCTTGGGTCTTGAAAGCTTGAAAGTGGCCATGTAGGATACAACTCTCAGTCTGTGCTCTGGAGCAAAAGAGAAAGTATAGCTCGCACAACTTGATTGATGAGTCACAGCCTTGTCTATCCTGAAACCAGAAGAACTCGATGGTCCTGTGCTACCACTAACAATCGTTGTGACCAGGGACAAAATAAATGTGATGTAGAACAAATCTAAAATTCCTAAAATAAATAAATAAATAAAAGGCCGGACTTACTGGACTGGTAGACTCTAGAGTATCCCCTGAGATCATTGCACTGAGAGACCTTTGAAATTGGAATTTAATCCACTCTGAGGGGTCACCATTCAGATGATAATATCTTGGCTCATAAAATAAACAGTACCACCTGTGAGTATTGTTCCCTCATTTTTTTTTCCTTTTTTTAATTTTTATTATGATTTGGGTGAAAGTTTACACAGCAAATTCATTTTCCATATGGCAGTTCATGCACATTTTGTCTCAGGACACTGACTGCAATTTCCCACAATCTAATAGCTCTCTTCCTACTTCTTCCCCATAGTTACCTCTTCCCTGTGTCTTTCCCTCCCATGCAATCCTGCCTCTGGAGCTTGTCTCCTTGTGTGTATACAGTCCTTCTGTTCTACTGTGATTGATCTCTCCAAGGAGTGTATCTAGCTAATGTAAATGCTCAGCTCACATGCTTGTCTTTTGGCTGGAAGCCACAGGAGTGGGTTCAATTCCAGACCTGAAGGGCAGCTAGGGGCCATAGTCTCAGAGGTTTCACTAGACTCTATCAGACCAGCAAATCTGGTTTTTCTTTTATGATTTTGATTTTTGTTCCACATTATTTTCCCACTCTATTTAGGATTCCTACATAGATCCCACTCCAAGTGGTCAACAGTGGTAGCTGGCGACCATCTAGTTCTTCTGGTCTCATAGATGTATATAGGCCGAGAAATGTACGCTGTACCAATTGCTTGGACTAATTGTTTCCATGTATCTTTGGTTTTCTTCAATCTTCTTTGTTCTGGATGAGGAGAGACCCATTGTTGCATCTAGATGGCCTCTTGCAAGCTTTTAAAATCCCAGTTGCTACTTTCAACTTGGGTAGCTGGCTGTGGCCAAGAAGTGACTACAACCTTGTCCCTTGGCAGCTCTAACATATACCTGGGCATTGTTACAGAACATACAAATATGCTTGTAGATACATCGTCTGCCAACCCTACACATGGTCATGGGCACATTCCTCCCTGCCTAGACATACTTGATCTTTCAGCCTGTCCACCCATCTATCCACCTAGATCAATGTTTGTCATCACTGAAAACACAGTACTGTATGTGCAAAAGGGTTCATCCTTGTTGTCAGTACCTTCCATGTACCTCTCCTCTTCCTCAATGCCACCATGTTGATCACTCACATTTGGTACATTTCCCTTCTCTTCACCCAAATCAATACTTGTCTCTCTACCTATCTAACAATGTTCTCTTCCCTCCCCTCCCTCCCCTGGTAACCAATAAAGAAAGTTTTGTTCCATACATAAACCTTTCCTTTCCTTTTCACAATAGAAGACTGATACAATATTTGTTGTTCTGCGTTTGCCTTATTTCACTCAGCATAATGTCCTCCAAATTCATCCACATTATGCGGTATTATTCTATGTTATTCTTTAGCGTTGCATAGTCTTCCATTGTGCATATGTACTATAGTTGGATTATTCATTCTTTGGTTGGTGGGCACCTATGTTGTTTCCGTCTTTTCACTATTGTAAATGGTGTTACGATGGACATGGGTGTGCACATATCTGTTCTTGTGCTGGCTGTCACTTCTTTAGGATATATACCTGGTAATGGAATGACTGGCTTAAATGGTATTTCTAATTCCAACTTCTTAAGAGTAAACATACTACTTTCCACAGTGGTTGTATTATTTGACAGTCCTACCAGCAGTGTGGGAGCTCTGGTAGCATAGTGGCTAAAGCACTTGACTGCTAACCAGAAGGCTGGCAGTTCAAACCCACCAGCCACTCCTCAGAAGGAAGGTTGGGCAATCCTACTTCCGTAGTGATACTGCCTCGGAAACCCAAGGGGTCGCTATGAGTCGGGGCCGACTCGACGGCACATAACAACAACAACAACAACCAGCAGTGTACAAGAGTTTGAATCTCTCCACATCCTCTCCAGCATTTGTTGTTTTCTGTCCTGTTGAACTTTGCTACTAGTGCTGGGGCAAGATGGTATCTCATTGTTGCTTCAATTTTCATCTCTCTAATGGCTAATCATCATGAAAATTCCACCATATGCTTGTTGGCCACCTGAATATCCTCCTTGGTGAAGTGTCTATTGTGTTTTCTGCCCAGTTTTAAATTAGATTATTTGTCTTTTTGTTGTTGAGGTGTTGAAGTTGCCTATAAATTTTAGAGATAAGTCCCTTGTCAGATATGTCATTGACAAATATTTTTTCCCAGTCTCTAGGTTCTCTTTTAGGGGCTTTGGTGGCGTAATGCCTAAGGCATTTGACTGCTAACAAAAAGGCTGGTAGTTCAAACCCACCAGCCACTCCTTGGAAGGAAGGTTGGGCAATATACTTCAGTAGTGATGCTGCCTCGGAAACCCAAGGAGGGGTCACTACGAATCAGACCTGACTCAATAGCAGTGAGTTTAGTTAGAGATTCTCTTTTGATTCTTTTTATCTATCTATCTATCTATTTCTTTTAAGAGCTTATTTTACATTCAACGTTACATGTACTTCTAGTTTCACTCCCCATTTACCATGCCCAACCCTAACCCAGTAACCCTCCCCTCCCTGCCCAGTAACCCTCCCCCTGTGCCCCTTACAGTTACACAATCTTGTTTGTCCGGCATTTCCTCAATTTGAATGTTGCCCCTCTGGTGCCCCATGGTCTATTGCTCTAAGGAATTATTTTGAATAAGTCTTCGGAAGTACATAAAAATTTAATTTTTAGAAGGTCCCATTCATCTAGTTTATGTTCTGCTGTTTGTGCATTTTGATTTATACTTGATAGTCTATGCTATATGTTAGGGCCTCTAATTTTTCCTTGCCCTTAGTTTTCCTTGAGGAACTTTATAGTTTTAGATTTCACATTTAAGCCTTTATCCATCTGGAGTTAGCTATCATGTATGGTGTGAGGTACAGATCTTTTGGCAGCACCATTTGTTGAAAGGACCACATCTTGCCCATGTAATGGATTTTGTCCCTTTGTCAAAGATGAGCTGACCATAGGTCAATGGATTCATTTCTGGGTTCTCAATTCTATTCCATTGGTCTATGTATGTGCTGTACCAATACTAGGCGGTTTTGACTACTGGTCAATTGGAATAACATATCTCATAAAGATACTGCCCTACATCTTAATTTGGTTAATAGTGTTTTGGGTCTTAAAAGCTTGACAGCAGGCATCTAATATACAACTCTTGGTCTGTGATCTGAAGCAAAAGAGAAAGAAGGAAACCAAGGACTGAAAGAAGAAACTGTCTACAAGACTTATAGCTCACACAAACAACAGCTTCATCTATCCTGAAACTAGAATAACTCAATGGTGCTATGCTACCACTAATAATCATTGTGACTAGAGTCAAAATAAATGAGATGTAGAACAGACCTAAAAATTCCTAAAAAAAAAAACCCAAAAATTGAGTGTATAGTAGGTTTTGTGATCCAGGAGTGTGAGACCTCCTATTTTGTTCTTCTTCAATAGTGTTTTGCTTATCTGAGGTCTCTTTCCTTTCCATATAAAATTAGTGATTGGTTTTTCCACATCCTTGAAGAACGCTGATGGGATCTGGCTTGGGATTGCATTGAATGTATACATATATTGCTTATATTGCTTTCTGTAGAACTGATATTTTCACAATGTTCACTCTTCCTATCCACAAGTGTGGTATGTTCTTCCATTTATGCAGATCTTGTATGTTTTCTTGAAGTAGTCTTTGTAGTTTACTTTATATAGTTCTTTCGTATCCCTGGTAAGATTTAATCCCAAGTATTTTATATTTTTGGTAGCTATTGTAAATGGTATTGATTTCCTTTTTTTATTTTTCAGCAATCTCTTCTGTGGTGTAGGGGAATCCAACTGATTTTTGTATGTTGATCTTATATCCTGCCACTATGATAAATATCTCTAATAGTTCCATAGTATTTTGTTGAGTGCCTTGGGTTTTCTATGTATAGGATCCTAACATCTGCAAATAGGGATAGTTTGACTTCTTCCTTACCAGTTTGGACGCCTTTGAAATCCCTTTCTTGCCTTATTGTCCTGGCTAGGATTTCCAATACAATGTTGAATAGAAGGGGTGATTGAGGGCATCCTTGTCTGGTTCCTGTTGGCAAGGGGAATAGTTTCAGTCTCTCTCCATTGAGAATAATGTTGGTTGTTGGTTTTGTATATATGTCTTTTATTATGTTGAGGCATGTCCCTTCTATTCCTATTTTGCTGAGAGTTTTGATCAGGAATGGGTATTGGATTTTATCAAAAGCCTTTTCTGCATTGATATGATTATGTAGTTCTTTTTCTTTGTTTTATTTATGTGATGGATGATGTTGATTGTTTTTCTAATGTTGAACTATCATTGCATACCTGATATGAACCCCGCTTGGTCATAATCTATTATTATTATTATTATTATTTTTGATATGTTGCCGGAGTCCATCAACTAGGATTTTGTTGAAGATTTTTGCATCTATATTCATAAGGGATATTGGTCTGTAGTTGCAAAGATGCCTGTTTTTGGTATCAGGATTATGCTTGCTTCATAAATTAATTTGGGAGGATTCCATCCTTTTCTATGTTCTGAAATAGTTTGAGTAGGATTGGTGTCAACTCTTCTCTGAATATTTGGTAGAATTCTGCAGTGAAAACTGTCTAGGCCCAGACTTTTTTGTTGTTGTTGGTAATTTTTTTATGACCTGTTTAATTTCTTCTTTTGTTATGGGTCTGTTCAGTTATCCACCTCTGTCTGTCTTAGTTTAGGTTACTAGTGTGTTTGTAGAAATCTGTCCATTTCTTCTAGATTTTTTTAATTTGTTGGAGTGTAGCTCTTCATAGTATCCTGATATATTTTATATTTTAGTTGGTTCTTGTGTGATGTCACCCAATTCATTTCTTATTTGTGTTATTTGCATTCTCTCCCTCTTTTCCTTTGTTATATTTGCCAGTGGTTTGTCAATTTTATTAATCTTTTCCAAAAACCAATTTCTAGTCTTGTTGATTTTTCTCTATTTTTTTTTCTTTTTTCTGTTTCATTTATTTCTTCTTGAATGTTTATTATTTCTTTTCTTCTGATGATTGTAGGTTTTTTTTTTTTTTTGCTATTCTTTTTCAAATCATTGGAATTGTTGGTTTAAAGTGTTGATTTTGCCTCTTCCTTTTTGATGTGAGAATTCATTGCCATAAATTTGTCTTTGATCATTGCTTTTCCTGTGTCCCAAAGATTTTGGTATGTTTTGTTTTCATTCTTTTTTATTTCATTTCTTTTCATTTCATTTTTTATTTCTTCTATTATGCAATAGTTCTTAAAGAGAATTTTATTCAGTTTCCATATGTTTGCTCTTCTTCTGTTGATCTTTCTGTTGTTGATTTCTAATTTGATAGCCTTGTGATCTGAGAGGATCCTTTGCAGTATTTCAATGTTTTTAAATTTATTAAGACTAGCTTTCTGACCTCACATATGGTCTATCATGGAGAATATTCATGTGCACTTGAAAACAATGTATATTGTGCTGTTGTTGGGTGAAGTGCTCTGTAGATGCCTACAAGGTCAGGTTGGCAGATTGTATTGTTTAGTTCTTCGGTGTCTTTGTCAAGTTTCTTTCTAGTTGTTCTATCTTTGATTGAAAGTTGTCTATTAAAGTCTCCTACTATGACTGCTGAGTCATCTACTTGTTTTTTTAATTCTGTTAGTCTGATTTGTCTTTTGGAGCTCTTTCATTGGGTCCATAGATATTTATTATGGTTATATCTTCTTGATCAATTGATACTTTAATCATTATGTAATGTCCTTCCTCGTCTTTTATGGTGGATTTTGTCTTAAAATCAATTTTATCAGAAGTTAATATTTCCACTCCTGCTCTTTTTTTGGTTGCCATATGCTTGATATATCTTTTTCCAACCTTTGATTTTTAGACTATTTTTGTCTTTGTCTCTAAGGTGTGTCTCTTGTATACAGCATATTGATGGGTTGTATTTTCTTATCCAGTCTGAAACTCTCCATCTCTTGAATAATACATCTAATCCGTTGACATTTAGTGTAATTGTCAACAAGTATGAATTAGTTGCTAACATTTTGTTATGTGTTTTTTCTTGGTATTCTTGGTTTCTTTGTTCCATATAATTTTTTGTACTGAGATCATTATATTTATGAATCATCTTATCATTTGCTTCATTGCTGTTGTTTTAATATTTGCTAAATATTTGTACTTGTCTTTTTTTTTTTTTTTTTTGATGTGAAAGCTTATCATTCTTCTTTGAAGTTACCTGTGATTTATAATTTTCTCCTCAAGTTTAGAACAATCTATTCTATCTTGCAATTCTCTTGATTCCTCACCATTTAGAAGTTCTGTAATGACACTTTATTTTGTCTTTTTGTTTGTATTTGTTCTCATTTTCCAATTGATGTCTCTGGTTCCCTGTTTACAATCTAGTAAACTTATTTTACTTTGGATTCTTCCATAACTGGGTTGGATTCTGGGCTATATCATGATGTGTATTAATGATTGTTGTTTGCTATTATTGGTTCTCTGTCCAAAGGACTCCCTTTATTATCTCTGTAAGTTGGCCTGGTTTCAAAAAATTCCCTTAATTTCTGCTTATCTGGGAATCTCCTAATTTCACCACCATATTTGAGGGACAATTTTGCAGGATACATAATTATTGGTTGGAAATTTTTTTTTTTTTCATGGTTCTATATATACCACCATATTTGAGGGACAATTTTGCAGGATACATAATTATTGGTTGGAAATTTTTTTTTTTTTTTTTTT
>NW_006921918.1:1189866-1218317 GCF_000298275.1 Orycteropus afer afer
TGTGATGGTCTGTCATCTTTGAGGCATTATGACATTGTTGTATTTATATTTAATTGGGGAATGTATGTTGGAATGATTTGCCCAAGATTTACTTTTTTTTTTTTTTTGGATGTATCTGAGTAAGCGGGGTCCTGTGCTCCTCTATTTGCTACTTAGCCACACTAATGCACACATCACCTGTCTCCTGGTGGATAAGATAGATAATGAGAGTGACTGCACAGATTTCTGTTAACTGTTTGTGAAGAGCAGTTAAGTGTGAGTCCACCTCTTATTGGTGATCATGTATCATTGGTCTATTGGTTCAGAAGGAAGTGGTGGCCCTCACTCAGTAAGTGGAGCAGCAGGAGGTGTTTGTGTGGTTGGGTTATATGGATATGATTCCTGTCTCCCACTCAATTAGACAAAAATAACATCCAAAAACCATAAAATCAAGAAGACAAAAAACATAGAATGATTAAACACAAAGGAACCGTCACTAAAAAGAGAACAACAATAAAAATGTGGAGGGAAAGGCTATAAATGGGAGAACATATTTAAAGAAATAAAAGACAAAAAGAAATATGAATAGAAAAAGGGGAGAAAACTCCACAATATTCCAGGAGGGTGTAATAAGAGAAAAGAGGTAGAGTAGGAGAATACTGAAGAAAATATGGGGAAAATAACATAAGAAAACAAGGAATGGGGAGGACCATAATAAAGAAAAAATGGGAATCAGGATAAGGGAAAAGATAAAAAGCCAAAAACTAGAGCCTGGGAAAAGGAGGAAGAAAAAAAAAAAAAGAAGAAGAAGAAGAAGAAAAAGGAAAAAAAGAAAGAAAAAAGAATTTTTAAAACAGACATAAACAAACAAACTAAAAAAAAAAATCTGGGTGGGGCAGGGCAGGGCACCCAGGTTCCATGAGAGCACACAGACTGGGATGGAATTCCTGGTGGCCCAGAAGGTGGCTGGGGTTGAGGTATGATTGCACATCTGTTCACCAGGAGGGTATGGGTTGTAAGAGTAACAAGGGGAATATCACACCTTTCCAGTCCTGTGTCCAATAATGTCCTTGCTGTCCCCAGAAAGTGGAGCCTATTTGTAGGTCCCTGGAATCAGAGAATGCTGTTGCATTAAATATCCAAAATGGTCAAACCACTTGTAAACATTCAAAATGGCTGTGCTCTCTGGACAGACAAAAGTCCACAGCTAGTCCATGTCCCACTTTGCCCCTTCTCCTTTTATTCACCAGCCACCAGTGTGGTCCTCCATGCAATCCCTGGCTAGCAGGGCCAATTTTTAGGTTAATTCTTAAGCCCTAACACCACTTGGCAATATCCAAACTACCTGTGTTGTCAGGATTGCTGACAGTCTGCAGTTCTGTATGTCTCTTTTTTCACTGTTTTCATACAGGTTCTTCTACTTTTTGGAGTTTAGTCCACTTCTGTATCCTTCCTTTCAAAGCTCAGGGCTCCAGGATTATCTTCTGTATCTGTGTTAATTGGTTCCTCTTTTCTTTGTTGAAGAGGATCTGTGTAGTTTGTCTCCGTATTCCACTGACTTACCAGAACTCTCAAGTACTATGCACCTTTAAGTAATCGTCTCTATAACACCATATGGTCAGTATTTGTCCTAAAGCAAAGAAGAGAAGGTAAGGGGCAGGGAGTTAGATTGGTGGAAACAGACCAACCAGAATGCTGACACATGGAAAATGTAACCAATGTTGCTGACCAAAATGCATAAAAATTGTTAAATGGGAATCTAATTTGCCTTGTAACTTTCACCAAAAAGACAATTAAAAAAAAAAAAGTAGTTCCAGTGACTATCTTTCACTCAAAAATATGCTTAACAGCATTCTCAATCGATATATTTCTAATGAGATTAACAAAATAAAAATAAATAAAAATAATTTCACTAAATAACTTTAGAGTTTAGAATTATCTTTTTATTCTAGCTACAGTGTTCATTTTCAATCCTACTGCCAGCTTTCTGGTTAGCAGTCAAATACCTTAGGTACTATGCCACCAGAGCTCCTTCTGTACAGAACAGGATGGCATAATTTATATAATTTTAATTTTAAGGGTAAGATTCATTTGTCAAAAAGTTAGTTTTTGATTTTCACCAAGTATTAACTATTGGATATGAGGTCAAGATTCTGATAACTTATATGCTTCTTTTAATTGATTATTGAAACCATAGATAGCAATAAATTGGAAGGTCACAGTTAACAACAATAGCAACATATAAATATTTTAACATTGCATGTTACTACTTAATATTTAGGAGCTTAGGAGCTCTGGTAGTGTAGTGCCTAAGGCACTTGACTGCTAACCAGAAGGCTGGCATTTCAAACCCACCAGTCACTCCTCAGAATGAAATTTGGGCAATCTACCTCCATAGTGATAGTGCCTTGTAAACCGAAGGAGTGTGGTCACTATGAGTTGGGTCCAACTCCACGGCACATAACCACAACAACAACTTAATATTTAAGACTGAGATGTAAGTATGAAAATAAAATTTCCATTTCCAACATATTATGTTAGTCCCTCTGGTTCACTTTGTAACAAGATTTTAAAAATGTATTCCCCAATGATTTTTATGCATTTATTTCCTTAGCTTTTATTTTATTTTGTGAAGCCATACCCAATGATTTCCTCTGATAGCCTTTCTTCATTTTATTCTCAATAATGACTCTTTAGGGAGCAATGCTATGGGGAATGAGATTGATCACCCATCACTGCTGCTGATGTGCTGTTTAACCAACCTGGTGAACCATATACTGTCATCATAGAGGGTATCAAACCAACAGTGTGTGCCATGCAGCCTGTACTCTTGTGTATCTAACAATAATGATAATCCTTTTAGATTATTAGACAGCTAAAGAAACTGCTATGTAAATTGCAAGAGAAAAAGTATTTTATATGCTTCTGGGTAATCTATGTGATTAAAGAAATTGAATAACAGAGTAATGAGTATGTGACTTTCAGATGTAGACTCTATATGTTCTAAGGAATTCTAGCAGAAACAAAAAGTGTTTCCATTTTGCTCTTATCTGTGATGACATTTGAAAGAGATTTGTAGTTACAAATGGAAGCTTGTTGTATCCCACATCACTTTCTGAAACATGGCACTTTATTGAACTGTTTGTTCAACTCTTTTTTAACTCTTCTTCTTTGGCCTTATGCCATGCTTTCATTCCTTTAGGATTTTGGAAAACTATTTAGGAAAGAATTATTAAATCATTACTTGTATAAGTTAATTGTTTTATATAGAACCATTTTGCTCCCCAGTGTGACTGTCATCTTCAAAAAGAAATCCATATTTTCTGTTTATTTTGTATCTTGTAGTGGTTTTACCATACACAATGATCACATTATGATTATGTGCCTGTAGAAGTGCACTGAACTTCTTAGCTTATTTAAGTGTAGAGGACTGGACTAAATTTTCTCAAGTATTTTAGTTTACATTTTATGTTATTTATGGTGAATACTATTTGTAATGCAAAAACAAATTGCTCTTGGGAATGGTAGGAAGAGGGAGGAGGGATCTGTTTCTAGATACTAGACACTTATTACTTTTGCTAATGGGAAAAATAATCCCAAATATGGGTGAAGTCAGCACAACTTGACCAAGGTAAATAAAGACATTAAGAAGTATACAATTAAAAAACAACATTTCAATAAATGCTATAACATAAACAATTTTGCAACAACAGTAAAAACTACCAAAAAACATGTGTGTATTTATGTAGGTAGATACAAATATGTGTATAGAAGGCATGTATGAGTAAACTCACATGCATGTATAGATGTATCTGTAGGCATATATATACATACCTTTGTGTGTTTTGCATGTATAGTCCCATATATAACAAACGGCATAAAGGGCAAAGTTACAGATGCTTCTTACACATATCAAAATAATTCCTAAGATTTATTTGCTAGATCACACGACTTGGGACTGTAGTCTTGAGGAACAGCTTAGTCAAATTGTATAATATAACTTAAAAGATAGTATTCTACTTCCAAGCTTGGTAAGTAAAGTCTGGGGTGTTAAAAACTTGTGAGTAGCCACCTAAGATACAAGTATTGGTTTCTACTCATAGGGAACAAAAGAGAATGAAGAAAATAAAAGACTGAAAAAAAAACTGGTCTATGGGACTAATAGCCCACTGGAACCACAACCTCTTCAAACCTGCAATCAGAAGTAGATGGTGCATGTCTACTACTACCAACTACTATGAACAGGGACACAATAAAAGGTCATGGATAGAATGGGAGAAAAATACAGAACAAAATGTAAATTCCCAAAAAAGGACAGATCTACTAGACCAATGGATAGAACCTAGAGGAAATCCTGACACTATCAGCCCAAAATACCCTATGAACTTGGAATTGAGGCTATTTCTGTAGATCATCTTTTAGCCAAATAATAGATTGACTTATAAAATAAACAGCTATCACTCATACATAATGTGTTCACCTGTTGTTGTTGTTGTTATGTGCCGTCGAGTCAGCCCCAACTCATACATAGCGACCCCTCCTTGGGTTTCCAAGGCGGTATCACTATGGAAGTAGGATTACCCAACCTTCCTTCTAAGGAGTGGCTGATGGGTTTGAACCGCCAGCCTTAATGTGCTCATTTAGACAGTCAACAGTTACCCCAAAGCAAAGATAAGATGGTAAAGAGGAGAAGGGAAGCTAGGTCAATGGAAACAGAACAAACAAAAATAATGAGAGTGCTAACACATTGTAAAAATTGTAACTAATGGCACAGAGTAATTTGTGTAAAAAATGCTAACCAAAACTAAAACACAATACAATATTACTTTTAAAAAATCAATTGCTCTTATTCATACACAACTTGCCACACAACAGTTTTCTCTAAATATACATTGAGTATGATTTTTTAAAATGGTATGTTTCACCTTTCAAATATTGTAAGCATTTTATTGTACCAAAATCAAACATATTATTTTAATAATATCTTAAATATTCCTGAAGTTATTTATAACATTCCCAATTATATGTAATGAAATACTTATCATAACTTAATATGGAATAGAATATGTAGTTTTTTTTTCCCCACAAACCACTTTTAATATAACAAAATGGAAAAAAAAAAACTTCTAATATTGAAAAAAATATAGTCTTCATTTGAAAATAAACATAAAAATAGAATTTTAAAGTAATACACAGTCATTCATAAGATAACATCTCATACTTGAAGTGAGCAAAACCTTTTTTCTTTTTCTGTATTTCCCTGACAGAGGATCACTTTCCTAGACAAAGCCCCTTTTAATCCTTTTGTATTTGTACCTATATATGAGGAGGGTACCTGTGACAAAATAAGTAATAAATAAATTTTATAGAGAAATAGGTTCAATGAAAAAAAATGTTTTGTGCACTAATTGTGTCTTAGCCAGAAATTTTAGAATATTTGGGATAAGAATACCAGCACATTACATAAGAATTTAGCTTGTCCCTTTTTATATTAAATTTATACAATAGTGTTCATACAAAAATATAAAGGAAATCTCATGAAATAGTTAGAAATCAAATTATTTGAGCTTTTCTTGGTAAGTGTGCATAGACATTGATGATGTTAGTGCTTTTGAAATATTTTTGAAATATAGGCGGAGAGCCAGTAAACCTTATAGATTTTTAACTTTATATGTGTATTATGTGAGGTAGCTTAATTAAGAAGGAGGGAATATAAGAAAGAATAATATGCACTTTAATAAATCATATATCCTTGTGCTATTTAAATGTTTCTTCAAGGTTGATTGAAACTTTAACCTCAGTCTCAATAAAAAAGAAAAGCTTCAAATTTGCCAGACCTTGAATTTTTACAACACTATGTTGAATTATGCAGTGATCAGTCAATTATTCATCTCCCTTGGCCTGAGATAGCTGTGCTTTGAAAAGCATGAAAAAATGGGGCTACAGAATGTGATGCTGTGTCAACACATTTCACTCAGGATTGCTTACAAGACAAATTTTTGTTTTAACATTGATTCTAGTTTTCTTGATGTTTGCTTCTAATAAGGTACCTGTTACAAATCAATTTCAGTTTGCATGCTTTACTTTCTGATTCAGGATGATACACTCCCAAAATGACATTACTGCTTTTTCCATAGATTTCTACACCCGTATAAGAAATAGAGATCTTTCATATTTCAAGGTAATCTTAGCATAGGACTGCAAAGCAAACCTACTTTGCTGCCAATGGAACAAGCAAGAATGGATGAACTAGTTTTAACCCCCTCAGAGATTTAGTTGAAATAGTTGCGATTCTTAAAATAAATTTTCAACGATAAAACAGCTAGAAAGAATACAGAAATTATACTAGCCACTAAGAAATCTATTGGAAGAGGATAGATTCTGTTTGGGAAGCAGAAAATGATGAAAATATTACAGTAGTGATTAAGGGTGAGGGCTTTGGAGTTTGAATCCTGAGTTTAAATCATAATTGTCATTTACCAAATTTTTAACCTACGTCAGGTAGATTTAACTCTCTGGGCTCCTGATTCCTCATTATAACAGGGAAGACAAACAAAGACTTATTTCATAAGGTAGTTATAGAGATTACATAATATATGATGATTTTTAAAATCATCATGGCTCAGGGTAAGTACTCAATTAGGTGCACCTAGGTGATCGTCAGAATTGAGAAGGGTGATACAGAGGTGTTTAGTCCCAGTATGTGCACTATCTAAAACTGATAAATATGATAAAACAACTATGCCAAAGGATACTAACCACAATGCTCTTTCTCTTTTCAACATTTACATTTTAATGTGGAATATTTCAGGCTGAACGGATGTAGCTACTTGCTTTGATTATCCATAATGTCGACTCTGTTTACAATGCAGTTTCCATTCAATGCAGTTACCCTGTTCTGTTTCTATGAGTTCTTTTCCAACATTCAGAAATCCAACAGGAATAATGAAATTCAAATTTCATTGTTTTCTTGTCTGAAGTAAATACCTAAACTTCACTTATCCACACATTGGCACACATTGAAAGAACATATGTGGATCTTTCTCAATGGTGGAAACCAAAGTGTATGTACACAGCTTACTGTAATAGTTTATGTTCATGAAGTTAATTATCTCATTGGCAGATATTTTCCATTTAAAATGATAAAAAAAAAAATCTACTGTCCAATTATTTTGTATACTAATGACATACGTATGGCAGTAATGAATTCTGAGGTGAATAATACTGATTATGATGGTTAAGGTTATGTGTCAACTTGCCTAAGTCATGACTCTCAGTGGTTTGGCACTTATGTAATCATGAGATTTTGTAGTTACATAATGGTGAAATTGGCAGTTATGTAATTACCATTATGCAGTTATAGTCTATTTTGTGATCCGATATGATTATCTTCTATTTTCACATAGCAGTGATTTTTGCATAACAACTTCGTCTTTGGAGCCTAACCATGTTGATGAGTGAAGAGTGGGTGTATATTCAGGCAGCCCAAAGTTGAAAATGAAATTGCCCCATATGCTCAAGGAAAATTACCTGAATGGAGAGAAAAGTCTTAGATTTTTTCAGTTCGGTTAAATTGTGTGCATACAATTTTACTTTTGCCATTTAAGACTTGGACAAGATTGAGACTTTTTTTTAATTTAAAGAAGATATTAAAATAGTATACATTATCAAAATGTTTATTCATGACTCCAGAGTAACATACGACTTACTTAGTTACATAAAAAAAAAACAAAGAAAAGAATTAAATATGTTGAATTGTTACCTTAAAGAAACCAAAATGGCCAGTGTGTTTCTAAATATAATCACATCTTACAGCTGTAGAATTATAAGTATTGCAAACCAATCTTACTAAAGACATGACATTGGATATCCTAGATGTATATTCATTGTATATTAACTTTTAGAAAATAAAATAAAGTGTTTCTGATTAGTACCAAGGGATGTGAAACTAAATGTACACTGCAATCCATACAGAAAGGGCATTTGGAAAAAAGCTCCAAACTCCATTGAAGTATCAGTTATTGAATATCAGCTTATGTGCATCATCTCTTTCAAAAGTGCAATTCTCTCTTGTTAGAAATATTGAGTAAAAATCAGTGGAGCATGCATTAATGAATCAAAAATCAAATGAATCTGGGCATATGCTCCATTAATCTCAGAAAACTACCCATGTTGTTTATTTAAATAACATCTCAGATCATTTAGAACTGGAAAATCTTAATGACCACTGATCTCATTCATAGTCCAATGTTTGCCTAGATTTCTTCAACTTCAAAAAATGATAACTATAAAAATTTACATATTTGTAAATTCATCTAGAGTTGAAAGTTGGCAAAGGTTAAAAATTTATTTTTCACTATCCAGAACTTTTTGGGGAAATAACAACAATAACAAAGTGATGAAGAAGCACGATTCCACATGGTGACCAAATATGCAGGTTTGAGAGTGAGGAGACTGGAGTTCATGTTTGGGCTTTGCCACTTCCTAACTGTGTAAACTTGGCCAAATGCTCAATTTAAATGCATCTCTTTTTGCTAATCCTAATAATGGTGTTGATCATACTTACTTCAAATGATTATCTTAGAAGGAAATGAAGGACACTTTATCAAATACTTCTTACTGTACTTAGCATCTAATACATGCTGAAACATGGTACTTACTGACCTCTCATGATGGCCTAAGATGTGATTACTTTTAGGAAATATTTAAAAACTACTGTACAAATCTAATGTATTTCTAGAATTCAACTATTTCTACAAGTGCTATATGTAATTTAAGTTAACATATTTTCTCTAATGCCTGTATTTCCCTTTTACTTTTCCTTCTTCTTTCTTTAAACACCTTCATATCTATTATCTATCTACCTATCTTTATAATAAATTTATATACACAAGTTTATACCTTCTTTTTATTTTGAAAAAAAATGATCTCTCCTATTTCCTTCAAACACTCCTTTTTCTTGAGTAGCTGCATCTGAATGTGTCAGACGAAACTATGGAGAAGTCCAGGTTATACTGATATATTAAGAGCCACTGTGGAAAGAAGGAGCCCTGGTAGGACAGTGGTTAAGTGCTAGTCTAGTAACCAAAAAAATTGAGTAATTTGAATTCACCAGCGACCCTGCAGGAGAAAGATGGGGCAGTCTGGTTCTATAAGAATTATGCCTTGGAAATCCTATGGGGCAGTTTTACTCTTTTCTTTTTTGCTAATGTGTTGGAGTCAACATGGTGACAATGGGTATGGTTTGGTTTTTGGGTAATAGAATACCTGATCCTTCTTTTTATGTAATTCTACTGATATACGAGGCCAAACAGAGACAAAGCGTAAAATTTATACAATTAATAAGAAAATAATTTCATTTCTCCATTTATTTATTAAAATATCATCTTGCTCC
Source organism: Orycteropus afer afer (assembly GCF_000298275.1). NCBI lineage: Eukaryota > Metazoa > Chordata > Mammalia > Tubulidentata > Orycteropodidae > Orycteropus > Orycteropus afer. Next base: position 1,199,240 of record NW_006921918.1, read on the forward strand.
TAAAAATGAACCAATCCAGTTTTTAAAAGATATGTACTCTGGTATGATAAAATAGATTAAAATAAGTGAGTGTATAGAGGGAGTAGCAAAAAGCATAAGAAATTAAGATGACTTTGGGATGAAGGTTAATATAAACTATTCAATGTATGAAGACTTATGTATTTGCTAAATATGGATCACAAATTTGGATCTAAGCTTTGTCCATCTAAAATAAAAGAAATAAATATGAGCGTTTTCAGCATTTACATTGTTCATAAGACAAATTATAAGATGCAGCATATTTATTCTTGATGGAGAAACCAGAGATAAGTTTGTATAGTCTGTATATAAATGACTCTAGGTCTAAATATTTAGGCAGATTTTGACTTGTATATTTTGTGAGCCAGAAAAATACAAAGTTTTGAGGAAGACAGGAAGTTTTGTTTTCTAATATATAGTGCAAAAATCTGACGAATCAAGTCTCTTTGCCCACAAATCAGGAAGAAAGTTAATTTCAACTTTAGCTTTATACATACACTCATATAATCCCAAAAGGGAGATTTCTGAACATCCTTCTGTAAATTCTAAAGCTAATCTCAAATATCTTAAAATATCTAGATTTATTTCTTTTCTAAGAAAGCATTTTAGCCTCAGAATGAAATACTACCTTTCCTCTAATCAGACCAGAGGTAATAGCATGGTTGCTAAAAGGACTTCTTCTACTAAAGTCTATAGAAGTGATGAGGCCATTATAATTTAGGGTGTGTTCCATCCCTTTGTAAAAGGTAATTCCACAGGAGATGACTGTAATAGATACAGTATGCTGTGATGTACTACACAATAATAGAGTATAATATAGCATTCTATGACTGTAGACCTTAGAATGACAGTCCTGGGCTAAGCGACTTAGAATGATCAATTTGATTTACACACAGGGGCTGATGCAAACCAAGGCACATGAGCATCATGAAATCCATTTAGCCCTACATGCAGTGATGGAGGCCTAGAAAATAATCATTTTCTTTCCATCTTTTCTTGCTGTTCAATTTTGGTTGAGTGCCATATAATGTACTGAAATAAACTGTCAACACATATTGCTGTTGCTCATTGGCAAAAAAGCTCTGCTGCTTTTTGGATGGTTGACAAAGTGTCTATGGCATTAACACAGAATCTTTATAAGTATAAAATTAGATGTATATCATGCTATAGTGAAATGCTGCTTTGCTGATAACAATACATACATACTTTTACATCTATGATTTCATTTAAATTCTATTCAACACATATTTATTGAATGGCTTACACACAAGTGCTGTGCCGAGTTCTGGGGATACAAGAATGAATATTACGTGGAATCTATACTTGAAAATTGCAATATAGTGGGTAATACACTGGTAGAAATAAATAAATTACAATAAAATATGATAAATACTATTAAACTGATAAGGAAATGTACTGTGGGAGCTCACAGAAGGGAACAGTTAATATTTTCTAGAAAAGTTACTAAAGAGGTGATTTGTGAACTAGGTTTTATTCATAGTCCTTAGTCTAAGCAACATGAAAAGTATCAGAACAAGTCATGAACCATGAAAAAAAAATTGGAACATTTTGGAATATTTTAAAGTTCAGTAAAATAGAAGCTTGGAAACTTAACTACTGGAAAAGAATATGGGTGAAGAGTAGGAAGAGTGGAGAAACATTTGTGGTATTAGGGATGTACAACTGGGTACATACTGTGAATGGTTTTATATGTGAAACTAAGGAATTTGGATCTGTTCTTTAGCCAATGGACAGCTAAGAGTGGTTTTTAAAGTAGAAAAATGACAAAATTATTTTTTGAAGAAAAGCAGTTGAATGGATTAAAGAGAGGTTGTGGCAGAAGATTGCTGCCACGAGTGAAGAGAAAGATAAAGACAAGTCTGGATAAAGACCATGGAAATGAAGATAAGAGTAGAAGACATATTTGAGAGACATTCTAATGAAAAATGCAAAACGACTTGGCAAACAAATGATGTGAGTTAGTGAGATAAAAGGGCAGAATCTAAAGGAGAATCAAGGCTTCCATTTTGGAACATTACAAACTGAATGGTGGTCCTCTTGACAGAGAGTATGTTTGAACAATAGTAAATTGAATTCTGTTTTGTATATGCTAATATAGGCAATTGCAAGATATGTATGTATATATGTTGTTAAAACATTTAGAAATGCAGTCTATTTCTCAGGAGAGAATGTGGAACTATGGTAGCATATTAGAGATTCATTCATACATAGATTGTAATTTATTTTATGTTGTTGTTAGGTGCCATTGGAGTCAATTCTGACTCATACTGACCCATGTACAACAGATTGAAACACTTCCCAGTCCTGCATTATCGTCACAATCCTTGCTATGTTAGCCCATCGTTGAAGCCGCTGTATCAATCCATCTCATTAAGGATCTTTTCCTTTTTTTCTGATTCTCCACTTTACCAAGCATGATATCCTTCTCCAGGGAGAAACTGGTCCTTTTTGACCACATCGCCAAAGTAGGTGAGAAGAAGTCTGGCCATTCTCACTTCTGAGGAGCATTCAGTCTGCACTTCCAGGACAGATTTGTTTGTTCTTTAGACAGTCCATGGTATTTTCAGTATTCTTCACCAATGCCACAATTCAAAGGCATCAATTCTTCTTTGGTTTTCCATATTTATTGCTAAGCTTTCACATGCATGTGAGGTGACTGAAAATATGATGGGTTGGGATAGGCTCACCTTAATCTTTACAGTAAGATGCTCTCCAACACTTTAAAGAGGTCTTTCTGCAGTGGTTTTGCTTAGAGCAGTATGATGTCTGATTTGTTCATTGCTGCTTCCATGGGTGTTGACTGTGGATCCAAATAATAAGAAATCTTTGACAACTTCAATCTCCATTTATCATCATGCTGCACATAGATCCAGTAGTAAAGATTTTGTTTTCATTATCTTGATGTATAATCCATACTGCAGACTTGGATCTTCATCAATAAGTGCTTCAAGTCATCTTCACTTACAGCAAACAAACTTGTATTATCTGCATATTGCAGGTTATTAATGGTTCTTCCTCCAATCCTGATGCTGTGTTTTTCTTCATATAGTCCAGCTTCTCAGATTATTTGTTTGGCATACAGGTTGAATAAGTATGGCGAAATGATACAATGCTGATGTATGCCCTTCCTGATTTTAAACCATTCCCTTCAAATGACAGCCTCTTGGTCTATGAACAGGTTCCTCATGATCACAATTAAGTGTTCTAAAATTCCCATTCTTTATAATGTTATCCAAAATTTGTTATGACCTACATAGTCAAATGCCTTTACATAGCCAATGAAACACCAGTAAACATCTTTCTGATATTTTTTTTGGTTTCAGCTAAGGTCTATCTGGGAGCTCTGGTAGCATAGTGGCTAAGGCACTTGACTGCTAACCAGAAGGCTGGCGGTTCAAACCCACTAGCCACTCCTCGGAAGGAAGGTTGGGCAATCCTACTTCCATAGTGATACTGCCTCGGAAAACCAAGGAGGGGTCGCTATGAGTCAGGGCTGACTCGACGGCACATAACAACAACAAGGTCTATCTGACATCAGCAATGATATCCCTCATTCCACATCTTCTTCTGAATCCAGCTTGCATTTCTAGAAGTTTATTTCATAGGCATGGATAAAATCCTGTGCCAGGGATACTTTTGATGTTTCTTCATAGCCTCTAATTATCATTTGTTTCTGGGACCCTTGGCCACTTTTTCTATCCAAGTCACCACTGAAATGATCACTGCTATAAGGGCTTTCACCAATGCAAACTCCACACTTCATGCTTACACCTTGTATTTTTCCATCTTGCCTCAAAACACTCCTTTTGCTGCTGTGGTATGAGAAAAAAGGAGGAGTCTGCTTGATACTCTTGTATGAACAACCTGACAGTGCAGGGAACTAATTGCACTGTGGGGTGAAACTGATCAATGGGAGTCAGGAGTCAGCAGAGAAATTATTTTCCCTTTCATTAGTTCATATCGAAACCAAACAAAAACCAAGTCTGTTGCTATTCAGTAGATTCCAACTCACAATGACCCTGTAGAAAAGAGTAGAACTGCCCCATAGGTTTTCCAAGGCTACAAATCTTTACAGAAGCAGACTGCCACATCTTTCTCCTATGGAGTAACTTATAGGTTTGAACAGCTGACCTTTCAGTTAGCATTTGAGTGCTTAACTATAGTACTAGCAGTGTTCTTCTAGTTGTTCATATTAGTTGATACAGACCCTGGAAAAAGGTCAATGCAACACAGCAATCAGTTCATTTGATAATAATGGGAGTGACTTAATTACAAACTCCTCATCCTGTTTTTCCTTCCTTCTTTATCTCAGTTCCCCTTTTTCTCATTCCTACTTGCCTGAGATCCTATTCCTTATTAGAATTGTACCTATATAGACTGTCTAAAGCACTGTTCTTTGTGCAACCCATAAAAATACTGATATTGATAGCTTCAGGATTAATAGTAATGCTGAGAGACTTCAGGGAATTTCCCTTCTCAGTACCTCCATTTGATAGATAAACACCTTCTAATTGAGTGTTCTCAAACATCATTGGGAAACTATTCATCTGCAGATCTAGTTAAAATGTAGATTCTCATTTGGGGCCTAAGGGGCCTGAGAATCTATAGTTCTAATAAGCTCCCACCTGATGCAGACCACATTTTGACAAGTGGCTGAACTTAAGAACAATAGCACCAAAATGGAATGTAAGGAGAAGGCAATTACAAAGCAAGACAAAGAATATGGAAAGAAGCACCAAAAATTAATTAATATGAGATGTGTTAGGGTTACTTGATTTTTTGCCACAGTTTATATTTCAGCTTCCATTCTCAAATTCCTTAAAATATTATTATTGTTAGGTGCCATCAAGTTAGTTCCAACTCACAGAGACACTTTATAGAACAAAATATTTCCTAGTCCTGAGGCATCCTCAGAATTGTCCCTGTGCTTGAGCCTGTTGTAGCCACTGTGTCTATCCATCTTGTTGAGGGTCACATTCTTTTTACTTGACTCCCTACTTTACCAAGCATGATATCCTGCTCCAGGGAATGGTCCCTCATGATAACACAGCCAAAGTAAGAGCAATGAAGTCTCACCATCCTCACTTCTAAGAGCATTCTGGACAGATTTATTTTTTTGTTCTTCAGCCAGTCTATCTTATAGTCCATATTATGCAATATGATAATTCAAATAAATCAGTTCTTTACGCATTGCCTTCGAGTTGGATCCGACTCATAGTGACCCCTCCTTGGGTTTCCGAGTCAGTATCACTGTGGAAGTTGATTGCCCAACCTTCCTTCCTAGAAGTGGCTGGTGGGTTTGAACTGCCAGCCTTCTAGTTAACAGTCAAATGCCTTAGGGATTATGCCCCCAGAGCTCCCGGTTCTTTTTTAGTTTTCCTTATTCATTGTCCAACTTTCACATGCATTTGGGGCAATTGAAAATAGCATGGCTTGGGTCAGGCTCACCTTAGTATTCAAAATAACACCTTTGCTATTTAACACTTTAAAGAGATATTTTGCAGCAGATTTGCCCAATGCAGTATGTCTTTTCATTTCTTGACTGTTACTTCCAGGAGTGTTGACAATGAAATCCTGGACAATTGCAAACTTTTCTTTATTTATCATGATATTCTTTATTGGTCTAGTTCTAAGGATTTCTTTATGTTGAGATGTAATTCATGCTGTTCATCAATAAGTGCTTGAAGACCTCTTTGCTTTCAGCAAGAAAGGCTGTGTAATGTGCATATCTCAGGTTGTTAATGAGACTTCTTCCAATCCTGATGTCACATTCTTCTTCATGTAGTTCAGTTTCTTGAATTGTTTCCTCATGGTATAGATCAGATAAGTATGGTGAAAGGATACAACCCTGATATACACTTTTCCTCATTTTAACCCATGCAATATCTCCTTGTTCTGTTCAAACGAATGCCCCTTTATCTGTGTACAGGTTCCTCATGAGCACAATTAAGTGTTCTGGAATTCCCATTCTTTGCAATGTTGTCCATAATTTGTTATGATCCATAACAAAAGCCTTCACATAATGAATAAAACACAGGTAAAAATTTTTCTGGTATTCTGTACTTTCAGCCACAATCCATATTACATTAGCATTGATATCCCTCAATCAACAACTTCTTTATTCTTTGAAATACTCTATTTTAGTAAATATAGCAGCTAATGTTCACAACAGATTCATGAAATTAATGATCATCTAGATGAATATTTCTGATAATTTCCTTTGCAAATCAACTAATATCAGATAAACCGAAAGTTATTAATTAAAATTAGATTCCTGAGGAACTGTTACAGACTGGAAAAGACTAAGAAGAAATGACAATGAAATGCAATATGGGAACTTGGATCAGAAAAGGACATGAGTGAAAAAAATGGTGAAATTCAATTAAAGTCTGTAATTTAGTTAACAACATTTTAGCAGTGATAATTTCTAAGGAGCCCTTGTAGCTCAGTGCTGAAGTCATTGGCTGCTAACCGAAAGGTGAGTGGTTCCAACTCACCAGACACTCCATGGGAGAAAAATGTGGCAGTCTGCTTCCATAAAAATTTACAGTCTTGAAATCCCTATAGGATAATACTACTGTGTCTTATAGGGTCACTATGAGTAAGAATTGACTCAGTGACAGTGAGTTTCGTTTTAAAGGTAATTTGTATTCTGAAACTTGTACTAAGATTATACAAATGCTAATGGTAGAAGTGGAGTGAGGAGGAAAAAGGAAACTAAAATTTTGCAAAATTTTTCTAGGTACAAATAAGTTCAAATTAAAAAGTAATTATGAGTTGAATTTTGAATTACATCTCTCTCTCTCTCTCTCTCTATATATATATATAATTCACTTGTCCCCATGTATGTGTCCCTGTTTGGAAATAATGTTCTTCATTTGTTATGTTAAGGAGCTCATACTTGAGTAGGCTGGGTCCTAAACCTAATCCTTTCTGATTGGAATTTTATAAATAGGGAAAACAGACAGAGATACATACACCCACACACATGGAAGAGATGATGTGGGAACCATCTATAACCCAAGGAACGCCAAGAAACATCTGAGGTTATTGACCAAAAGGGCTTTGTCCTAGAGCCAGTGTTCTCATTTGGACTGCCAGATCCCAAAGTTGTAAAATGGTACATTTCAGCCTGTAAAACCACCCACTCTGTAGTATTTTGCCGTACCAACTGTAGGAACTGAGACAAAAGTTCTGGTTTTATTTTGTTTCTTTTAATGAAATCATATTTCTGTGGCTTCTTCTAGACTTATTGGATCAGAATTTCTAGTGAATAAAGTAGAAATGTACATTCTCAACACAGTCTCTGAACAATTATTTTGCACATTAAAGTTTCCAAACAACTCACAGCTCGGGTACTCTTGAATGATTCTTGCTGTAATCCTATGTACAAGATGGAGAAAGAGACTAGATAGTCATAGAAATAAGTTCTCCCCAGGAATGGCTGCTGTAGCGTCATAGTATTCATCTTTACATTGCAGATGACATGCAATACTACCATTACAGTTTGTTAGTCACCTCTCACCTTCCCTTTACTAGCACCATATTGTACAACATGCGTGTTTGAACAAAAGAATTTATGTAATCAGAATCTTTTTTTTTTTTTATTTTAACTAGATAAAAGCTTATTTACAATTATCTATGAAGGTGAAATCTGATTTGTAGTATGATACTGAAGCTATAAAATATACTACTAAAAGAGTCCACGTAGAGAAAGCCTACACTTTGAACAGAAATGTTGGATTTTTCTAGGTTAGATCCAAATCAATCACAAGTCTAATGCTTAACACAGCTGATACATCCGTCGTTTGCCAGAATGGTGTGCCATTCATACTGTTAAATGAACATTTTCATTTCCCAGAGGAGTGATCTGCTGTCCATCCTGATAATATGGAGCATTGTTCCCAGGCTATTTACATCAACACTGCTCCCTTACAATGGACCTGCTTCATTGGCTTACATAAATTAAGGATGCTTTTAAATAAACTAGAAAAGAATGCATCAACATGCTACTTGTGATTAATCAGATATATTGCATGACAACACCAAGAAGAAGCATCTGAATATAAGAGGAATATTATGGACAACAACTTTAATAATATATAGTATACATTTAAACAGCCTTATTTGGAAAAGGTCCATATTGACTATATGCATCAAAATTGTGATTTAGAGAAGTTTTTCTGGTGCATTATGATTATGTGACTGGAAGCAGGAAATAGTATTTGTAGTTTCAATCATCGAATGACTCCTGTTCTAAAATGTAGATCTTTTAAAATGTACCTTTAGAGTTATGTTTATATGAATTTTGATGAGCTTTTATAGGGGTTCAGAAACAGTATGTTTTTCTTTTCAAATAAAACATATTAGGTAATTTTTTGTATAAATTATCTTCCTTTACCACACAATAAATATTCAAAATACATAACAAAGCTGTAAATAAAAGAAGGTGGATTTTCCATATCTTCTTCCTATTTATTGCTGCTGAGTGGAAACCAATCTGGTAACTAGTGAAAAGTGCCCTGAGATAGGTTCAAAAATGAAAATTCCTTAAGGAAAAAGGGCTAAATATTTGCCCAGATTCAATCATTCTTCCCTTGTGCATAAATTAAATATGAAGATATAAAGAAATTGTTTTTTTTACATATATTTTTCTTTAATTCTCCAAGTATTGGTTCAAGGAATGAAATAAAACTAGTAAGGATTTGTGTCCAAACACAGACACACCCAAAGCAAACACAACACACTAGAGAACTAGAGTGAAAGCTTTAACAAATCCTCATTATTCAGGTAGTTAAAGAGCAAGCTAAATAGCAGCACCGCCATGCTGTAAATCCTCAAGGCTGACAGAGAAGTGGTTATGACAGCTTTCACATTATCTTATTGCAGAATCGAGGCAGTAGTCACAGCTGGCTCATATGTCAAAATGTGTCAGGACTTAAATGGTAAAACAGGAGTGCAACAGCAATTGGCTTTTCAATCAATAACACAATCAATATATTTCACAGATATTTTCCCATATCTAAATTACTCTGCAGAGATGAGGGAGCTTGACTGAGTGTTTATAAATCAATAAAACACACAGCTAAAGGACATCTGCTCCTGTTCTTTTACTTCAAGGTGCTGTTTGCCTTTTCTTTCCAACTCTCTTCTTATTTAAGAATGTACTTTTGAGGACAAACAGCCCTCTTGTGCACACAAATCAGCTTACTGCTGCATTTTGTGCACTTGATGTTTTTTAATAATTTTGTGCTTGAGCATTCAACTAAGTGTAAGGACAGCTTTTCTTAGCTTAGAATGCTTTGACTGTTAGAATTAATAAAGCAGCTTTCAAATTTCAAGTAATATATGCTATATAAACTTCAAATAAATAATATCAAAGTACAGTATCCAGACTTGTGAGTTGAAATAATAACCCAGGGCATGATTTTTCCTTCCTCGCATGGAACAATATGCTTGCTGAATATTATATATTGTATTTGTACAGATATGCCATGAATGAGAAAAATGCTGTCCTCTACAAATCTATGCCCTTTGTAGAAAGATATGATGGGAGAAAAAAAAATCTACAACTTAATGCAAATATCTAATACTGACATAAAATTTTATTCCCACTCTGTATATCAAAATAGGTGAAGTATGAAGCATGGTTGAACAAAAGCTGTGGTATTCTGAGCTAAAGCTGCCATAATCTATCAATAGCTTCTATAAACAAACTAATGCTATGTTTCATATTGTCAGCATTTCTTTAAAAACAGACAGCTGTATTTTATTACAAGTGGAATGCAAATTAAATACATCAATCCATGTACTTTTGCTAAGCTTGTGTTGCTGAGGGAAACATTTTCCTAGTGGCTCCCACTAAAATACAGTCATTGAGGAGTTATGGTAAGGGCAAAACTTCTATGTAAATCTTGGATCAGAACAAAAATGGGACACCAGAATGGAAAATTTTGCCTCTTAATCAAAGGTATATAGGAGCTCTGGTAGCATAGTGCCTAAGGCACTTGACTGCTCCCAGAAAGATGGTGGTTCAAACCCACCAGCCACTCCTCGGAAGGAAGGTTGGGCAATCCTACTTCCGTAGTGATACTGCCTCGGAAAACCAAGGAGGGGTCACTATGAGTCAGCAAACAACAACAACCAACAACAACATATATATATATAAAACAATTAAGTGCTGCTTTTTTTGTAATTATTTATTAGTGATTGTTTACCTAAGAATGTATTGTAAAACTGGGCAGAGTTTGGGACTTGTCTTGGTCAGTACTTAATTCTTCGTTCTGAATAAATATTGAATTATTTTATTTATGTTAAGGAAGTTCTCGTGTATTTAAGGTATAGCCAATTATTTAAAGCCATTTGTAGAAAACAGTACAAATGGATTTTAAACACCTTGCAAAAATTTGAATTCATTTCATTCATAAAACATATTTATGAGTGTCTCCTTTTGGATAGGCAGTAGGATATAGCAGTGACCAGAACAGATAGAAATTCCTGCCTTCATTTTATATACATTTGTTAGTAATAATAATAATAATAATAATAATAATAAAGTGAATACAATAATTAATATCATATTTGACAAAATTTTCAAAGCATTTAGACAAATTGTAAGACCAATGAACAATATAATGTCATAGAATTGTCGTATGTCTTGTGCAATATTTGGAGCACATTTATACCTGAAAAATTGTTTTCATTCATATGAAATAAAATTTAACTCAATGTAGAAGTATTTTATATGGAAATTTTAGCTTAATTGTTATTTAATAAATGAATAAGAGGTAGCTTTAATACATTATGCTTTATCTATATACCATTGTTACAGACATTAAAAAGCTGTTTTAATGGCACACAAAATGAAATTGGGAAAATAAAATATAAGTGATGCGAGTTTTTGTTTTTATTTTGTTTTTACATAAGCAATATATCTAGAAGGAAATATATATATATTTTTTGAAATATGGGCTATATGTGCAACCAAACAATACACACTCTCTACTCATTGATAGTATATCAATTTATTTAGTTACAACATAAATATAATACTTTGGGGCTGTCTCATTTTAAGTCTAAATAGATTTCCCATTTATTTTTTACTTCTTTTGCCACTGGCCAAGGAGCGCTGGTGGTCTAGTGGTTAAGATGTTTGGCTGCTAACCAAAAGGTCAGCGGTCTGAACCCACCTTCTGCTCTGCAGAAGAAAGATGAGGTAGTTTGCTTCCGTAAAGATTTACAGCCTGGAATCCAGTGGGGGTCGCTATGAGTTAGAATCTACTTGATGGCAGTGACCATGGTTGAGTTGCCACTGGCCACAGAGCATTAGGTTGCTTTTCTCTTCTTGGCAGCTACTTTCATCTCTTTGATTTTTCCTTTAGGAAGCCTGGCTACAGAGCTCTCTCAATGACTCCATCCTTACTTCTCTGAAAACCTATTTGCTATGGTTATTGTTGTTAGATGCCATTGAATCTACCCCTCACTTATGCTGACCACATGCACAACAGAATAAAACACAGGCTGGTTCTTCCTGCATCACAAGATGATCAGTTGGGGATCAGACCATTGAGAATGGTAGGGTTTTCAATGGCTGATTTTCAGAAGTAGATTTCCAGACCTTTATTTCTAGTCTGTCCTCATCTGAAAATTTCCCCAAAACTTGCTTAACATCATGTTGTTGTTGTTGTTGTTATGTGCCGTCGAGTCGGCCCTGACTCATAGCGACCCCTCCTTGGGTTTCCGAGGCAGTATCACTACGGAAGTAGGATTGCCCAACCTTCCTTCCGAGGAGTGGCTGGTGGGTTTGAACCGCCAGCCTTCTGGTTATGAAAACCAAACAGTAGTGGCTGTGATTAAGGTGCATTGGCTAGGAATTGCAGCCAGGTATACAGCATAGAAGGCAAGACTTCTACCACTGAACCATCAAACTCACCGCCATTGAGTTGGATCAGCCTCATAGCAACCCATCCTTGGGTTTCTGAGGTGATATCACTAAGGAAGTAGATTGCCCAACCTTCTTAAAAACATAACCACATCTTTTCGCTTTTAAACCTCTTACTTCTGTTTTACCAGTAAAGCATAAAAGAACCACAGTGGAGGTGATGCAAAGATCAGGTGATCTTACAAATTATTCATAGTCCTGGTTTATAGACCATCAATGGAGATATTAAATAGGAGCCCTTACATTTTATTCCTGAGGGTGAACTTTAAACACCCATTTCAAACATCTTCAGTCTACTTTTTAACAAAGAGCTTTTCTCTCTTTATCTTTCTACATAAAAGGTCTGATCAAGTCAGGCTAAAGGAATAATCTTTTTAGCCTATTGTTGTTTGTTGTTATGTGCCGTTGAGTCAGACCCGACTCATAATGACCCCTCCTTGGGTTTCCAAGGCAGTATCAGTATGGAAGTAGATTGCCCCATCTTCCTTCTGAGGAGTGACTCATGGCTCCAACTCATGGCGACTCTATGTACAACAGAGAAAAATAATGCCTGGTCCTGTGCCATCCTCACAATCTTTGCTATGTGTGAGCCTATCATTGCAACCACTGTGTCAATCCATCTCATTGAGGGTCTTCCCATTTTTCACTGACCCTTTAGTTTACCAAGCAGGCTATCATTATTCAGGGATGTCCCTTCCAACTGCATGAGGCAATGTCTGGCCACTCTTGCTTCTAAGGAGTGTTCAGGCTGTATTTCTTCCAAGATAGATTTATTCATTCTTCTGGCAGTCCCTGTATTTTCAGTATCTTTTGCTAACACAATTCAAATGCATTAATTCTTCTTTGATCTTTCTTATTCATTACCCAGCTTTCACATGGACATAAGGTGATTGAAAATACCATGCTTGGGTCAGGCACACATTACTCTTCAAAGTGATATTTTTGCTCTTCAACACTTTAAAAAAAAAAAAAAATTCTTTTGCAAATTTGTCCAGTGCAATACACCTTCTGATTTCTTGACTGCTGCTTCCTTGAGCATTGATTATAGATTCAAGTAAAATGAAATCCCTAACAGCTTCTATCTTTTCTCCTTTTATCATGGTGTCACTTATTGTTGCAGTTGTGAATATTTTTATTTTCCTTATGTTGAAGTATAATCCACACTAAAGGCTTTAGTCTTTGATTTTCATCAGTAAGTGCTTTAAGTCATCTTCACTTTCAGCAAGCAAGGCTGTGTCATAAGCTCATTGCAGGTTGTTAATGGTTCTTCCTCCAATCCTGATGCTGCATTTTTCTTCATATAGTGCATCTTCTCTGATATTTGCTCAGCATACAGATCGAGTAAGAATTTTGAAAGACTACAACTGTGACACTCACCTTTCCTGATTTTAAACCATGTAGTATCCTCTTGTTCTATTTGAATAACAGCCCACTGTCATATGTACAGGTTTCTCATGAACACAATGAAGTGTTCTGGAATTTCCATTCTTCTCAATGTTATACAAAATTTGTTATGATCCACACAATCAAATGCTTTGTGTAGTCAATAAAACACAGGCAAACATCTTTCTAGTATTCTTTGCTATCAGCTAAGATCTGTATGACATCAGATACGATATTCCTCACTGTACATCCTCTTCTGAATCCAGCTCAAATTTCTGGCAGTTCCCTGACAAAATACTGCTGCAAGTGTTTTGAAATACCTTCAGCAAAATTTTACTTGTGTATGTTATTAATGATATTTTTTCCATAATTTCCACATTCTGTTGGAGCACCTATTTTTTTGGAATGGGCACAAATACAGGTCTTTTCCTGTTGGGTGGTTAAGTAGCTGTCTTTTAAATTTCTTGGCATAAATGTGAGTGCTCTAGTGCTGCATCTGTTTGTTGAAGTATCTCAACGGGTATTCTGTCAAGTCCCAAAGCCTTGTTTGCTTGTTTGTCACCAGTTGCTTCAGTACAGCTTGGACTTCTTCCTTCAATATCATCAGTTCTTGATCATATACTACCTCCTGAAATGGCTGAACATTGACCAATTCTTATCAGTATAGTGACTTTGTGTATTCCTTCCATCTTATTTTGATACTTCCTATTTTGTTTAATATTTTTCCCACAAAATCCTTCAATATTGCAACTTGAGGCTTAAATTTTTCTTTAATTCTTTCAACTTGATTAATACCAAATGTGTTCTTCTCTTTTGTTTTTCTGATTCCAGTTTTTTGCACATTTCAATATAGTACTTTACTTTGTCTTCTTCAGCTGCTCTTTGAAATCTTCTGTTCACCTTTTTTATTTCATCATTTCTTCCATTCACATTAGCTATTCTCCATTCAAGATCAAGTTTCAGAGTCTCTTCTGACACGCATTTTTATCTTTTATTCTTTTCCTGTAATTTTAATGTTCTTTTGCTTTCTTCATGGACAATGTTCTTCTACATGTAATCCCACAAGTCATCTGAACTTCGGTTACTAGTGTTCAATGCATCAGATCTGTTTTTCAGATTGTCTCTAAATCCAAGTGGGATATATTCAAGATTATATTTTGGCTCTTATGGACTTGTTTTAATTTCCTTTAGCTTCAACTTGAACTTGAATAGGAGAAATTCATAGTCTGTTTCACAGTCTGTTCCTGGTCTTATTTTGACTAATGATATTTGGCTTCTCCATTGCCTTTTTCCACAGATGTAGTCAATTTGATTCCAGTGCATTTCATCTGGTTAGGTCTACTTGTATAGTTGCTATATATGTTGTTGAAAAAAGGTATTTGCAATGAATAAATCATTGGTCTGGGGGAATTCTATCATGCAGTCTCTGGTGTCGTTTCTATCACAAAGGCCATATTTTCCAACTACTGATGTCGTTCCTTGGAAAAAAGACAAGGCAATCTACTTCCATACAGATACCCCCTCAAAAACCCAGGAGGGGTCGCTACGAGTCAGGATGGACTCTACAGCAGTGAGCTTTTTTCTTTCTTTCTTTTTTTTTTTTTTTGGATGCTTCTTCTTTGTTCCTGACTTTCTTATTCCAATCACTAATAATTATCGATACATCTTGATGCATGTTTGGTCAATTTCAGATATCAGAAATTGGTAAAAATCTTTAATTTTTCCATCTTTGTCTTTAGGGCTTGGTGCATAAATTTGAATAATAATAGTATTAACTGGTCTTGTAGGCATATGGATATTATCCATTCACTGACAGCATGTACTTCAGGATAGATCTAGAAATGATCTCTTCAATTTTTCATTCCTTGCATAGTAGACCATATTTTGACAACCTACTACCATGGAGTCAATTCCAACTCTTGATGACCCACATTGGGTTTCCAAATCTGTAAATCTTTATGGAAGTAGATTGACTCATCTTCTTCTGCTGAGTAGCTGGTAGGTTTGAACAGCCAACCTTCTGGTTGGCAGCCAAATGCATTACCCACTCTGCTACCAGAGCTTCTTATATTTTAACATAAGAGGGTAATTTTCACCTTTGTGAAGATCTAGGATGGGTTAACTTAGAGATTTAATCTATAAAGAGTTAATGTATGGTTTAATATAGAGAGCATTAAACTAATTATTTCATTATTATTATTTTTATTTTTGAATCTTTCCTTATAGGCAGTAAATGTGTTCTTAATATTTGTTTTTAAATAAATTTCATAACAAACCATTTTATATAGATCCAATTTACAATTAAATTGCAAATTATTTCTTGAAGACAAGTCAGATCAATTGATTTGATCAGTCAAAATTGACTGATCATGGAATTGCTACAATAATAAACAAAAACTAATCCTATTTGCAGGTACTTTCTATACCTTGTCCAAAGTCAAATATAACCTCATTTTAGGTAATTATCTCTTCTAATGGGAATCTATTTGTATGGTGGTTATTTTGTGCTTCGACATTCTGCTAAATATATGTTCAAAAATGAAGCCACAAAACATCACTGAGAATATGTGTTCAAGAATGAAGACCCTGCAAATCTTACAGGGTCTTCAACCAAAATATGGGATAGAAACCAGGCACAGGCAGAATATACAGGTAAGCAGTGGACTTTGCCAGGATGCAGGAGAGGAAATACAGAGGAAACTTTTATGTCAATGTGGGATGTATGGGGAAAAACATTTCTAAATTTATCTATAAGCATAACTTACCATAAAATTCTCCAAAAATGTTCTAATGGTCAGTGTCCAAACCCCCCTCAACTCTACCCTCCCCTAATTTCCTACTTACTTATTGTGGTACAATTATCTTTAAAGGTGATGAAATAAACCTAAAGAACATATTAAATTGATCTGGGATAGAAACTCATGTCCTCAGATCAGCCATGGAGAGACTTAGGCATGGACAATTTTTGAATTGATCTTGAAGAAGCCAGGCACAATTGCAAAACTTGAACTGTTCTTAAAGACATCAACAAATAAGCTTTGCAAAGTTTTTAAAACTGATATCAAGGACTCAATTTGGTATCTCATTATCAGAAAATTCAATACAAAGTGAAATAGTTCATAGGGCTCAAAAATATTAATTGATAATGATAAAGAAGAAAGGTGAATGACTAAGGGTAGATTCAATTTGATTCAAAGGCAACAAATACATGAAAGTTATATGTAGCAACAAAGGCAAATTGTTTTGTTGACAGTCATGCAAATAAGATTTGACCCATATGTTCAGTGCCTAAAATAAATTTGGTGCACTTTGTTCACATTTCTTGTCATCTTGTGTTTTATAACAAGTTACATTTCACTGAAAATCTGAAAATACTTGTTGCAGGAAGCAGCTTGTCTTCTTTTAACCTGCTGATTACTAGAACACTAAAAGAGTATGGTTGAGTGGAAGGCTGACGCAATGGCATTTGTATTTTAATTTGGGTCAATAAACATTTGAGAAACCAAATATAACTTTCATGGTCTAATAATTCTTGAAAACTCTTTGAAAAGTTGCTTTGAAATTCTTCTTGGATATACTTGAAAATGCAAATAGTTCTTTTATTTTTTTTTAATATTTAAATTCTGAATATGTCAAAAAAATATAAAAGTACAGAACAATGTATCAACCATATCAATTGACATTTTGTCGTATTTGTTTCAGATTTTAGGTTTTTGAGAATTAAGTGTTAGTCATCCTTCGCAATTTATTCCACATCCTTCCCTCCTAAGTGAAAACCAATATCCTAAATTAGATACATATTATTCCCCTTAATATTTTAAATTATTACTACAAAACTACATATCCCTTTAACAACAAATTGTGTAATATAATGACAAAAGCACAAACAGCAAAAGGCAAAGTAAATAACTTGGATATCACAAAAATTAAAAGAAAAAATTGTTCAACAAAATACTTAAAAAAAAAAAAAAAATGAAAGGACAGACTACCAGCTTGGAGAATATCTTCAGAAACCATATATATGATAAGATTATGATAACAAAAGTATATATAAGACTCTGACTACTTCAAAACAAAAAGACAAATAGCATAATCATAAAATGGGCAAAGGACTTGAATGAGACAGTTCATCAAAGAGGACATTCAAATGGCACCAGATACTTGAAAAAATCTCCAGTATCATTAAGCATCAAAGCCATGCAAATCAAAATCTCAATGAGGTAGGATTTTACTCCAACTAAGAATGCTAAGATTAAAAAAAAAAAAAGTCAACAAGGATATGGGGAAATTGAAAGCTTTATCCATTGTTGATAGAAATGCAAAACGGTACAGTTTTTATGGAAAACACTATGGTAGTTCCTCAAAAAACTAAACATAAGACAACCATATGGCCCAGCAATTCCATTCCTAGGTAAGTACCCAAAAGATGCTAAAGCAGAGACTCAAAAAGAGATATGTACATCAATGTTCATTGCAGCATTATTCACAACAGCCAAAAAGTGAAGGCAACTTAAATGCCTGTCAATAGATGAATGGATAAACACAACATGGTACATACATACAATGGAATACTACTCTTCCAACAGGAGAAATGAAGTCTTGACACATGCTACAATCTGGGTGGAACTTGAAGATATTATGTTGAAAGAGATAAGCCAATCACAAAAGGACAAATATTTTATGACCTCACTTATATAAAAAGAAAAGCCTACTTATGGAGAAAAGTGTTTATTAACGGTTACCTGGGGCAGAAGGCAGTAGGGAAAAGGAAATAAAGGGAGGTGGAAAAATCACTTTTCTTATGGGTACAGTTAGAAAGCTGATTATTCAAATTGCTGACAATAAATTGTACTGGTAGAAAGTTGAATTGGCAAAAGTTATGTGATAGATACATTTACAACAATGAACAAAAAGGTGTATTTACTGAGGATGCTTACGTTCAACAAAATACCTTATGGGATTTGGGTGCTTGGTTTGGAGGGTTAGGATCATGGTTACATGGGACGTCCCACTTCATTGTCCGAATGTGTTTAGTGCTTCTTTCTACATCCTAGTTCATTGAGCACCACCTGTAGTCTTAAAAGCTTGCAAGAGACATTCAAGGAACAACAGTTGGTCTCCAATCAACTGGAAAAGCAGAGGAAGAAAGAACGAGAGTCAGAAATAGGAGGAAGATATGGAATGTGTGACTGTCTCCATCAACAACTGCCTCCTTTGCCTTGAGATCAGAAGAATTAGATAGTGCTCAGCTACTATTACTAAATATTTTGATAAAAGTCTCCATAGAACAATCCTGATTGTTTTGGTTCTTTTGTGCCACGGTAACAGCATAGTACAAATGGA
The DNA here is from genome assembly GCF_000298275.1 of Orycteropus afer afer. Lineage (NCBI taxonomy): Eukaryota > Metazoa > Chordata > Mammalia > Tubulidentata > Orycteropodidae > Orycteropus > Orycteropus afer. Next base: position 1,217,946 of record NW_006921918.1, read on the forward strand.
AGCTCTTAACAAATAGGGATTTATTCTCTTACAGTTTTGGAGATTAGAAGTCCAAGTGCAAAATGCCAAACTCTAGGGGCTGGGTGAAAGCATTTTGACCTTGGGCTTCAGCTCTGTCCCTTGTTTCTGGCCCCCTTGAACTGAAGGCATCTCTTCACTCTGGCAGCTGCTGAGGCTGACAAAGCTAAGGTCAAAAAGTAAAATGGCGGGTGGGGACAGGAGGCGGGGCAAGATAGCGGATTAGGCAGAAGGATTGCACAGACCCTCTTCAACAAAGAAAAGGGAAGCCAATTAACACAGACACAGAAGATAATCTTGGACCCCTGAGCCTTGAAGGAAAGGATGCAGAATTGGACTAAACCCCAACTAGCA
>NW_006921918.1:1225761-1244323 GCF_000298275.1 Orycteropus afer afer
AAAAAAAAAAAAAAAAGTAAAATGGCATAGTATCAAAATTATCAAGCAACATGGCAGACCACTAATTCAAGTCCACAAATAGCCCCAAGATCAGAAGACAACATGGGAGGCTACTGAATGAAGACTAGGCTACATGCAGGGTCCAAGCATGCCAAAAAGCTCAAGACCTTTCTCAAAGAGTCCTGTTATATGCTGGGAGCAGAGCACATCCCTAAGGCACATATTCAGCTGCTCAGAGTAGATTCCACTATGGAGTTGATTAGCAGTCTCATCATGGGGAATAACTGCATCCAGCTGCACAGCCATTCAAAACCAAGCCCAGCCAAGTTGACACATAACCTAAACTACCACACTGATCAAAAAAGGGAAAATGTGGAACAAAATTTCAAAATCTTATGGACTCTAGAAATTTCATGGAGTGTGGGTGGAGTAAGTGCTGAAATTATTATCCTGAAATAATCTTTCAATTTTAAACCAAAAATATCCTCTGAAGTCATGTTACAACCGAACGATAGTTTAGGTTAGCTAGTAAAAGGTCTGCATTGAGCATTATGCTCTTTAAGAACTATCTATATAGGATCAAAGGCACCCTACTGGCATAAGGGTTAAAGCACCTGGTGCTCACAAAAAGGTCAGTGGTTCAAACCCACCAACTGTTTTGTGGGGGGAAGTTGTGGCAGTCTGCTTCTGTACAGATTTAGTTTTAAAAATGGGGGTTGCTGTGAGTTGGAATTGACTCAATGGCAGTGGATTTGCTTTTGTTTATAAAGGACCAAATTGACCATAGCAACTCAAAAGGTTAGATAAGAATTTCAGGAACAGTGAGTTTATGTTAATAAGGGAGGAATTCTTGGCCATTTTTGGTGTCTTACTCATCTATACAAATTGTGGAATCAGCTTAAGTTCATCATATTTGGCTGAGATTTTGTTGGCATTAAATTGAGAATTTAAATTTCAAGAATAATATATGTTTCTATTTATGGACACAGAATATCTCTCCACTTATTTAGGCAAATTTTTATATTTTTAATAAGTCATACTTTTTTTTTTATCTATGCCCATGTGTGTCTATTATTAGAGCTATTTCAAAATGGTTTCCAAGTGTTTTTTTTTTCCTATTGTAATTTTATATTACATTTTCTAATTAGCTTTTTGCAGCAATATAGAAATGTCATTGTTTTTATATATGGAGCCTTTGCAGAAAAGCATTGAATTATTACTAGTTCTAGTAGATTCTGCAAAGTACTTTGGACAGTTTCTCTGAAAATAATATGAGTTATGAATAATCAAAATTTATTACTTTATAATCTTTATAAATCACTTATAACTTGCTTTGTTGTCTCAGCTAGACTTCAAATACAATGTTGACTAAAAACAATGATCATAGACATCTCTCCTGATCTTAAAGAAAATAACTCAAAATCTTTATCATGAAGTATGCCATTTGCTATACAGTTTGATAAGCACCTCTTTTTTGAATAAAGGGATGTTGCTTTGACTGTTGTTGTTGTTGTTAGGTGCCTTCAAGTAATCTCTGACTCATAGCAACCCTATGCACAACAGAAAAAAGCACTGACCAGTTGTGCTCCATCCTCATAATCTTTGCTACACCTGAGCCCATCTTTGTGGCCACTATGCCAATCCACCTCTTTGAGGGTCTTCCCCATTTTTGCTAATCCTCCAATTTACCAAGCACGGTATCTGTGTCAAGCTGGGTTCTCCAGAGAAACAAAACCAGTAAAGCTTATATAGAGAGAGACATAAATTTATGTTAGGAAAATGACTTACACTGTTAGAGACACTGGCAAGTCCCAACTTCCTGGATCAAATGTCAAACTGGTGGCTTTTCCTGACTCACACAGCTGCAGGGACTGACGAGCTCAAGGTTGGCATGCAGTGTACCAGCTGTTGACTTCTGCAGATGACAAATCAAGATCACCAGGGAGAATGTTCACTCATGGAGAGTTGTAGGCAGCACAACAGGATTCAGAAGATTCTCTAATTTTCCCAAGATGTCCATATATATATATTGGAAGCAGTCTACACTCCATATGGAAACTCCCTTCAATGGATTGGCTGCTCAGAATATATACATCTGGTGTCATCATGGGAATAAGCACATCACAACTGCTTAAACTGTTCAGAATTGTGCTCTAGCCAAGTTGGCAGACAACCCCAACTATCACAATATCCTTCTCCAGGGGCTGGTCCTTTCTGACAACATGATCAAAGTAGGTAAGATGAAGTGTGGCCATTCTCCCTTCCAAGGAGCACTCTGACTATACTTCATCCAAGACAGATTTGTTCATTCTTCTAGCAGTCCATGTACTCATGTATTCAGTATTCTTTGCTTACACCACAATTCAAAAGCATTAACTCTTCTTTGGTCTTCCTTATCCATTGTCCACCTTTCACAAGGCATATGAGGCTATTGAAAATAACCTGGCTTGGCTTAGGCACACCTTAGTCTCCAAAGAGAAATCTTTGCTTTCAGTACTTTAAAGAGGTCTTTTGCAACAGATTTGCCCAGTGCAATACATTGTCTGATTTCTTGACTGCTGCTTCCATGGGTGTTGATTGTGGAACCAAGTGATATGAAATCTTTGACAACTTCAGTCTTTTCTCCATTTATAGTGATGCTGCTTATTGGTTCAGTTCTGAGGATTTTCATTTTCTTCGTGTGAGGTATAATCCATACTGCAGATGTAGTCTTTAATCTTCTTCAGTAAGTACTTCAAGTCATCTTTATTTTCAGCAAGCAAGATTGTGTGGTCTGCATGTTATAGATTGTTAATAAGTCTCCTTCCAATCCTGATGCCATGTTCTTCTTCAAATAGTCCAGCTTTTCAGAATATTTACTCAGCCATACAGACTGAATAAATATGATGAAATGATACAACCCTGAAGCACACCCTTCCTGATTTTAAACCATGCAGTATTCCCTTGTTTTGTTTGAATGACAGCCTCCTGGTCTATGTATAGGTTCCTCATGAGCACAATGAAGTATTCTGGAATTCCCATTCTTCTCAATGCCATCCATAATTTGTTATGATGCACACAATCAAACCCTTTTGCATAGTGAAAAAACACAAGTAAATGTCTTTCTGTTATTCTTTGATTTCAGCCAAGATACATCTGACATCAGCAATGATATCCCTTGTTCCATATCCTCTTGTGAATCTGGCTTGCATTTCTCAAATTTCTCTGTCAATACACTGCTGCAACCATTTATGAATTATCTTCAGAAAAATTTTACTTGTGTATGATATTAATGATATTGTTTGATAATTTCTGCATTCTGCTGGATTATTTCTTCTTTTTTTTTTTTTTTTTGGAATTGACACACATATGGAACTCTTCCTGTCATTTGGCCAAATATCTGTCTTCTAATTTACTTGGCATAGACCAGTAAGTGCCTCTCGTGCAGCATCCATTTGTTGAACATCTCAGTGGGTATTCTGTCAATTCCTGGAGCCTTGTTTTTTGCCAATTCCTTCAGTGCAGCTTCAACTTATTCCCTTAAGTCAGTGGTTCTTGATCTTATGCCATATCCTGTAATAGATAAATACTGACCACTTCTTTTTTTTGTGTAGTAACTCTGTGTATTCCTTCCATCTTCTTTTGACACTTCCTGCATCATTCAATATTTTGCCCATAGAAGCTTTCAGAATTGCAAGTCAAGGTTTGAATTTTTTCCTTGGTTCTTTTAGCTTGAGAAATACCAACTGTGTTCCTCCTTTTTGCTTTTGTAACTCCAGATCTTTGCACATTTTGTTATAATAATTTAATTTCCCTTCTCTAGCTGATCATTGAAATCTTCTGTTCAACTCTTTTATTTTATCATTTGTTCCACTTGCTTTAGCTACTCACTGTTAAATAGCAAGTTTCAGAGTCTCCTGTGACATCTATTTTGGTCTTTTCTTCCTTTCTTGTCTTTTTAATGACCTTTTGCTTTCTTCATGTATCATATTCTTGATGTCATCCCACAATTCATCTAGTTTTCACACACTGGTGTGCAATGCATCAAATGTATTCTTCAGATGTCTCTAAATTCAGGTGGATTATAATCAGGGTCACATTTTGGCTCTCATAGACTTGTTTTAACTTTCATCAGCTTCAGCTTGAACTTGCATATGAGCAACTGATGGTAACAGTTAGCTCCTGGTTGTGTTTTGGCCTAAGATATTCAGCTTCTCCATGTTTATAGCCACCATTTATGTTCCTGAAAATGGCATTTTAATGAATAATTCTATCATTTTATAATGCAAAATTCTATCATGTGATTTCCAGCATCATTGCTATCACCAAAGCCATATTTTCCAACTCCCAATGATTCTTCTTTGTTTCCAATGTTTGCATTCTAATCACCCGTAATAATTGACACATCTTTATTGCATGTTTGGTAAATTTCAGACTGCAGAAGTTGGGAAAAATCCTCAGTTTCCTCATCTTTGTCTTTGGTGGTTGGGATATAAATTGGAATAACAATAGTATTAACTACCCTTCCTTGTAGGTGTATGGATATTATCCTATCACTGATAACATTGTACTTCAGGGTAGATCTTGAAACATTCATTGTGATGATGAATGCCATGACATTCCTCTTCAATTTGTCATTCCTGGTATAGTAGATCATATGAATGTCTGACTCAAAATGGCCAAAACCAGTCCTTTGCAGCTCATTAAAGCCTAGGATTTGATTTTTATTTCGTTTTTTGACAACTTCCATTTTTCCTACATTTGTATTTCATACATTCCACATTCTAATTACTAATGGGTATTTGCAGCTGTTTCTTCCCATTTTGAGTAATGTCCCATCTGCAGATGGAGACCCCAAAAGCTTTACTCCATACATCATTAAAGTTGACTCTAGTTTGAGGAGGCAACTTTTCCCCAATCATATTTTGAATGCCTTCTGACCTGAGGGGATTTTCTTCTGGCACTTTTTCAGACAGTGTTTCATTGCAGTTCAGAAAGTTTTCACTGGCCAATTCTTTGAGAAGTAGATGGTCCCTCCCATCTCCCAAGTCTGTCTTAGTTTGGAAGCTCTGTTGAAACCTGTCCACCATGGGTCACTCTGTTGGTATTTGAAATATTGGTGGCATAGCATCCAGCCTCACAGCAACATGCAAGCCACCACAATATGACAAACTGACAGACAAGTGCTTGTTGCTTTGATTACTAGTGTGTTATAGGAACATATTTTTTATATTTATTTATTTATTTTTAATAGATACACATCAAAAAATTTTCAAATCTTTTTTTATATTGATTGAAATAATCATGTTTTTTCTTTAATTTCATTTTTTTAAAATTAATAAATATTATATATATATATATATATATATATATATATATAATTTTAGACAGGCCACATTTCATCTATAAATTTAGACATATATATTATTAGATCCATTGATTTAGTATTTATTCATGCTTTTCTACATCAAAATTTTGAGTGAAATTATCCCATTATTTATTTATTTTTTCACACTCCTGTTTAGTTTTGACATCAAGGACATACTAATCTCAACATTTGTTTTATTAACTTATTTTCTTCTTTTTATATTCTCTGAAAATATCTCTATGCAATGGAACTTATCTGTACTTTGAATTTTGTTTAAATTATCCATGAAATCATCTGTGTCTCATATTTCTTGGTGCATAGAATTTTAAATTCTGGTTAAATTTCTCTAATTGCTATAACCTTACCTGCTCAGTGTTCTGTTGTTTCTAGAGTCAATTTCTATGATGCAATTTTTTCTAGGCAAATGTTCATTTTTTCTAAGATTACAAATATATATTGTAAATGACTCATAATATTGCCTGATGATTTCTAAAATACCTGTTAGATGCAGCTTCATCCACTGAGAGGCAGGGACTATCTGAGTTAGGTTGGGTACATGTCATATGTTCTGGCCAGTGGAACTGAGGAGCATGAGATACACAGCTACCAGATTTTGCTCTAAAGTACCCCATCATACATGGTGATCATTCTCTGTTTCCATGAAAATAAAATGGATGCAATGAAGGAATTGCAAGTGACCCTGAAGGAAGGTGAACCATAGATGGGAGATTCACTTTGATATGTATAGATCCATATTTATTATTTTATATTCAGTTCGACATTTACTGTTTCTTGAATCTGAGAGTTCAAGCTTTTTGTTAATTTTGTAATAGGAAGAAAGATCCTGGATTTTAATTAGTATCTATTTACTCAGAGGAGAGCTATTTATAAGAGCCACCTATGCTATGTTAAATAGTAAAGAGCAAATCAAGCCAAACTTGTTGCCATCGAGTTGATTCTTACTCATAGTGACCCTATGGGACAGAGTAGAGCTGACAAGGGTTTCTGAGGCTTTAATCTTTATGGAAGCAGACTACCACATCATTCTCTTGTGGAGTGGCTGGGGGCTTCCAAATGACAACCTTTCGGCTGCCAGCCAAGTGCTTAACCACTCTACTACCAGAGCTCCTTATAGTGAGGAAGATGAGTTATAAATTCTTTCCCTCTTTTTCATCTGTCAAGTCACTTTTATTTGCCTCCCCTTCATCCTGCTGGTGAGGAAGAGATTACACCCTAGAATAATGGGAATGGCCAAACACACACCATGCAACAGGAGAAAGATGATATTGACGGCAGTCCTTTAGTCACACATATTCACAGCCTAGAGTGGTAGGAGAAAACTGTTTTGTATATCATGCAGAGGTTGCACTTGGGAGCAGAGTAAACAAGCAGGGACTGTAGGAAATTAAGATTTATTGTAACAAGACAGTGAGATGACCATAGGTTCCTGTGGGAAGATATGATTAGCATGTTTGAATAATTCTACATAGGCTGGCAGGTAAGTGAATCCCATTAGGTTGAGGACCAGGTGGATTGTAACTGGTCTGGCTGATGAGTTACTAGCCAAGTGGGGAATATTTCTTACTGAGTAGTGCTATATCTGACAAGAACTGAAGAATTTGTGGTTAGATGTTTGGGACCTTCTCAGGTTCAAAGAAGGAGATCTGGTGGTTCAGTGGTTATAACATTTGGCTGTTAGTTGAAAGGCTGGTGGTTGAAACCCACCAGCCACTCTATGGGAGAAATATGACACTTTCTGCTTCCATAAAGATTGACAGTCTTGGAAACCACATGGGGCAGTTCTACTCTCTCATATACAGTCACTATGAGTCAGAATCAACTCTATGGTAGTGGGCTCAAAAATGGCAAGATAGCACTTAATGTTGAACCTAAATTTCAGGCTAAGACCATAATTGACCATTGAATGCTTTTACAACAACTTAAACATTGGTGATGGATTGAGTCTTTTAGTGAGTAAGACAAGTGTTTCCATAGGAAACAAAATAGGCACATTACCAGGAAGGAGAGGTTCACATGGTAAGGTGGTTGTCAAAAGTATAAACTTGGGAAGTGTCTCTCTTTGTGGTCAATAAAAACAATTGAGGGACCTGTGTGGCATTGGTGTAGGGAGTGTGTGTCCCCAGGGAATGTGAAATTCAGCTTAATCAATACCTGTGGAAGTAGTGACACTCAGCAGGGCATCCATTTGTCACTTTGTAACTTAAGTAGAAGATCTTTGAAGAGTCCATTAGGCCTCTTAATTAAATCAGCTGCTTGGAAACTCTAAGCTAAATGTTAAGTTTCACTCAATGCCTTCTTCAAGGCCCAAGTATTGTGTATTTTGAGAGGGGAAATTTGTGCCATGGTCATTATCAGTAATGTCTAGAACACTGAAGGAGGTAAGAAGTTCCCTGGTGAGGCCTTAGTATACATAGAGACATATGTTATCTTGAATTATATTTTGGTTATTTGTGAAGCAAGAGAAAAACAGAGTTATCTACTCCAAAGATGGGCCATTCTTAGGCAATCTAAGAGTTTGTAACAAAGATATAGACTGGCTGAAGAATGGCCCTTAGGACCCATTCTTTATCAGAAACATACTACTTAAGGGACAAAAAACAGTGACATTCTCCTGAGCCCCAGCATGTGATGATATCTTACATAAAGTCTATAAACAGCCATTGCTATTTACTCATTTGATTTCAAGGTTATCTCCAGGGAGTCAAGGGTTGTGGAGGAGAGAAGACTGCCAAAGGACTGAGGGCAAGGAACGTTACCCCCTTCTGCAGATACAATATTCCAGAGAGTTCAGATATGGTTCCTCCCATAGCAAGAAAAAGGAGCTCTGATGGCATAGTGCCTAAGGCATTTGACTATTAACTAGAAGGTTGACAGTTCAAACCCACCAGATACTCTGTGGAAGGAAGACTGGGCAATCTACTTCCATAAAGATTTACCACCTCAGAAAACCAAAGGGGGTCACAATGAATCAGAATCAACTTGCTGGCAGTGAGTTTGGTTGGTTTGGGTATACCAAGACAGTTGTAGTAGTTGTGCTGGGCTTGTGGGATAGTGAATCCATGACTCAGAGCATAACAAGCAGGTTGAACAGAAAACCTTGGACTTATAGCCAGGAAAGCCTATTATGTGGCCAGGAAATGCTTTTCTTATGGCGCATGTCACAAGGCTGAGGACAGTTTCATGCATAAGAAAGCCACGGGCAACTTATGGTCATCATAGGTTGTTCAGAGACTCCAGAAAATATGAGGGAAGGCTGCTAAAGTCTCTAAAATGGAAGAGTCTCTGAGAGCACTAGCAAGTGTGAATATTGATTTCAATTTGGACTGATTCTAGAGCCCTTCCTGTTAGGGGAGCCCATTCAAATTGAGCCAATTTGCAAGTAAAAATAAATAAATAAAATTAAATAAAATGTGCAAACAAATATTTGCTTACAGGATGACCCAAAAGAAGTTGTGGGTGCTGAGAGACAGCCAAGCTCTATCTTGACAGTGTCAGGGATGATGGAGCCCTCAGTTTACCAAATGATTTTCAGAAATTTAACAAAAGTTATGAGGTTTAGTAGTAAGTATAGGAAAATGGCCCATGACTTTTTGTGAATGCTTTGCAAGTGTTTGTATGTGTTGAATGAATATGTCTAATGAGTTTCCTTGGAGGAGAGTGTCATCAATATAATGTCTTACCTATGCTCCAGGAGAAAAATGGATGCAGTTAAGGTCTTGCAAAAATTTTGTGCAATGGTTGCTGAGGTATCCTATGGATAGTAGGGTTTATGTATCTCTTTGGAGGTGAAGGCAAACTGCATCTGAAAGACTGTTGAAATATATATATATATATATATATATATATATATCGTAGTCAAACATATAATAGAAAACTCTTTACTACTTGCTGATTGAATGGATTCAGTAATTTCTACAATATGAAGTACTGGGTATAGACACCTTAATGGATGGGACTGTGTCCTCAAAGGAATACACCATGAGGTTACATTCACTCTTTCTATGTTTAAGAACTGGACAACCTGGGCTATTAAATGGAGAAGCATTGGAGATAATCACTCTTTCATTAACTAGGCCTTATATGATAAGTTTTAAACATTGAAGGCTCTGTTTTAATTTACATTGGTCCATGTTAACTATATTAAATGAGGGAACCATTGGATCCTATTTTTAAAAGAAAGTTTCTAAGGGCCAGAGGCTTAATTTAATTTATTACTCCTTTGATCAGAATGTTCAGCCCACTGTGGAATATTAAAGAACAATGAGTGCTATGACTATGGAAAACATAGGCAAGGCAATAGCCAAGGTGAGATACACCTATTTGCTTTGTATTTTTGATTCAGTAGTTCCCTAAGATTGTATGTTTAATATTAGTGGTATTCCCAGGTATGACTGTAACTCAAGCCCCATTAAGTCCATGAAGGTATGACAATTAGTACATTTTAACAAAAGGTAAAGTTAATCCAGAACCTATGTTGTAGAGGTACAATTGCCAACCAGAATTCTTGTTTTTTGGCTTAAAAATTATTTAAACTTTGGGAATTTCTTTGCTTCAATTATCCTTGTATCCAAGTTCCTTCTGTCCAATCTTCTTTCCTTTCTTCTTACCTCCTTTCTTTTTTCTTTCCTCTAACCCTCTCTTTCTTCCCTTTCCTTTTTTTTTTTTTTGTTATTGGATACATTTCAGGGAGAAAGGATCCAAGCTATTCTGCTTATATTTATAAATTGTTTTCCCAAAGATCCTCAAATTAGTATCCTTAGGTTTACGGGCTTCCCACCTACATTTGTATGCCTTAAGGACCACAGGCTTAAGTCAAGTTTGAACAGATCACTGTGTCCTAAGGGGGCCATAGGTCCAGTGGCATAAGCAGCAGAGTGGTGCAGGAGGAGAGTGCTGGCCTTCAGCCTGAGATCTAGAGATCCAAATGATCCTCTTGCTGTGGCCCTGGCCCTTCTACATCCTAGGTTCCTCTTTTTTTTTTTTTTTTTTTTCCCCCTCTCTCTCTTTCTTTCTTTTCTTCTGGATTACTAGCTGGTTAAAGGACCTCATGGGTGGTTATGGGAAAAGAGAACCTGAAGACCTGCTTCATATGTAGTCATCTTCAGGGGATGCCAGCATTCTTCTTCAGAGGATGTCAGCAGTTCATTAGTCACATATACTCACAGCCTGTGAGAGAAGGACACTCCAAGTCATGCAAGACCACACAGGGGTTACCATCAGAGTAAACAAGTAAGGGCTGCAGGCAGCAGGCTTTCTATAAACAAGAGAATGGGGTGACACTTCGTTCCTATGGAGAGGATAGGAGTGATATGATTGGTTTACTTGAATAATTCTACAGGCTGACAGAGAAGTAAAATTCTAAATTAAGAACCAAGTAGAATGCAGCTTGTTGACCCAATAGGTGGGGAGCGTTTCCCTCTGGATATGGGTAAGAACAGGGAAACTTGAATTATTTTATCTGTTTCTTCCCTTCTCTCTGGTTTTTTGAAAACATCCTCTTTTTCTATTAGATTCTACAGTTTCACTCCAAAATGTATAGATATGTATTTCTTTTGTATGTATTCAGTTTAGAATTTACTCTTCTATTTGAATTTGAGAATTTATTCCTTTGTTTAATAATATAAATGTTGTACATAATAAACTTATTGTCACTTTCTCATTCTTCTTTTGAAAATCTATTAGACATATGTTGGGCTATATTTGCTCCAGTGTCTGTTTCCTTTTGGGACTCTCTGACTCTTTGATTCCCTTGGTTGTATACTGGATATTTTCTGCTGTTGAATCTTACACTTTATTATTTTTCACTTAAGCTTTTTTAATCAACTACTAATTTTACAACTAGTTTATTAATTACAATAATTACATTTCTTATTTTGACAAGTTACATTTGAATTACTTTAAAATCTTTTCGGTTTCCTCAAAGAATATCTTCTATTGCTAATATTGTCGATCCTCTCTTTTATTCATTTAAATGTTTACTAATTATTTTCTAAAAATTATGCCTAATACATTACACTAGAATTTGAGGATCAAATTCAGCTATTCTTTGGTTTCTTTGATTGCTTAATTTGTTCCAGAAACTATTTCCTTACATATTTTGAAATTTTGGTTGATGAGTTTATGTTTAAACCTCTGATCTTTGGGAAATCTCTAAGATTTGAATTGAGAGCCTCTAACGCTAGAGTGGATTTGGTTTTCCTTCTGTCAGACACTCTAGATCAGTATGAATCTGAAATAGGCTTGCTTCACTGGTATGCAGGGTCTTGAACCATGCAGTCAGGATAAATTCAAATTATAATGCCCAAGTGCTTTAGATTTTTAGAAGATCTCCCTCCATTTTTAGGTTAGCATAACTCAGAGACACTTTATTGTTATTCCACTTTTCTGATGGGCATATTTAGTAGCCTACACTTTCACTGATTATTTGGTTCTTCTAGAATTTCTTCTTGATGTGAGGTTCTCAGGTCCACTCCCCTCTCTGAGCAAGTCTAAGGATGGGCCTACTTTCCCCATTGGCATAAATGTCTAGGTGCCAGGGTAGACAAATACTTGGAGGAAGTCATATCATTGATATCATCTTAATTTTCCAATTCCAATGTTATCATCACACTTAGTTCCCAAGATACTCCTTTTTTTTCCCCCATGAGCTCAGGTATGCATTTAAGTAATTACTGTAAGTAGATATTTGTTCTCTAATTATTAGCTATAGGTTTCTACAGTTGTCTGTACATTTATTTGAAGACACATGTTGAGTGTGTCATTTATATATTTTGTATTGAACCAAATATATATCTCTATCTACAGACATATATAAGTAAATAGATATATTGTAGGTGAAAGATACAACGCTGGCACACACCTTTCCTGATTTTAAAACACATGGTATTCTCTTGCTTTGTGTGAATTATTGTCTCTTGGTCTATGTACAGGCTCCTGATGAACACAATTAAAAAAATTAAAAAAAACCAAACCCACTGCCATAGAGTCATATCCAACTCATAGTGACTCCTCCTTGGGTTTCCGAGGCAGTATCACAATGGAAGTAGATTTCCCAGCCTTCCTTCTGAGGAGTGGCTGGTGGGTTTGAACCACCACCCTTCTGATTACCAGTCAAATGCTTTAGGCAGTACACTACTAGAACTCTGAAATTCCCATTATTTGCAAAGGTATCCTAATATTTTATGATCCACACAGTCAAATGTCTTTGAATTGTCAATAAAACACAGGTAAACATCTTTCTGCTATTCTCTGCTTTCAACCAAAATCCATCAGCCATCAGCCATGATATACTTTGTCCCACATCCTCTTCTGAGTTTAGCATAAGTTTCTAACAGTTCCATATCAATGTATGGTTGCAGCTGTTTTGACTTTTCTTTAGCAAAATTTTGCTTGCATGCGATAATAATAATATTTTTCAATAATTTCTGCATTCTGATGGATCATGTTTGGAATAAACACAAATATGGATCTTTTCTAGTTGATTGGCCAGGTAGTTGTTTTGCAAATTTCTTAGCATAGATGAGTGAGAGCTTGCAGCATTGCATGCTTGTTAAAGCATCTCAATTGGTATTCTGTCAATTCCTGAAGGCATGTTTTTCTTTCTTTATTTTTTTATTTTTATTTTGATTTGGATGAAAGTTTACAGAGTAAATTCATTTTCCATACAGCAGTTCATACACATTTTGTTTCATGACATTGACTACAATTCCCTACAATGTAACAGCTCTCTTCTCATTCCATCCATGTGTCCTTCTTTCCAATGCATCCTGCCTCATGAGCTATTACCCTGTGCACATATTGACCTTCTGATCTCCCATGGTTGATCATTCTAAGGAGTATATCTACCTAATGTAAAAGTTCACCCTACACCCCTGTCTATTGTTTGGCTAGATGCCTTCCAGACCTGAAGGGTAACTACGTGCCATAGTCTCAGGGTTCTCACCAGGCTCTCTCAGACAAGTAAACCTTGTCTTTTTTATGATTTTGAGTTTTCTTTCCACATTGTTTTCCCACTTTATCCAGCATTGCCTGCACTGATCCCTTTCTGAGTGGTTGAGAGTGGTAGCCAGACACCATCCAGTTGTTCTGATCTCATGATCGTATAGGTTGAGGTTTGCCTGGTCCACCAGTCCCTTGGGCTAATTATTTCCATGTGTCTCTGGTTTTCTTCATTCTTCTTTGTTCTGGATGAGGAGAGACCCATTGTTGCATCTAGAAGATTGCCTGCAAGCTTTTAAAACTGTAGTCGCTACTCACCAAAGTAGAATGCAGAACAATGTTTTTGTGTGTGCCTATTGAGCTTGATGTCCCTGCAACTATGGTCCTGAGCCCATAGGTCCAACAACTTGCTCCATCTGAGTGGTTGACTGTGTCTAAGAAGTGATCATAGCTTTGCCCCATTAGTGTTAGCTATGTGGATATTCTTACAGCACATACAAATACGTACACAGAAATGAAGTCTGTTTTTTTTTCATTACTTCAGTGCAACTCAAACTTCTTTTAGTACAATAGATTCTTCATCACATGCTACCAATTGAAATTGTTGAACACTGAGAAACTGGATTATATGGAGAAGAGCATGGCATCAAGCCTGGAGGGATATTCCTTCACAACCTGTGATATGCAGATGTTCAAACTTGCTTGCTGAACATAAAGAGGACTTTACTTACTAATGATGACCAAAGACTATAGCCTTCAGCATGGATTACACTTGACATAAAGAAAGCACAAATCCTTACAACCAGACCAATAAGGATCATATCATGCTAAATGGAGAAAATATGGAATTTGTCAAAGATTTCATTTTACTTGGATCAGCAACCAATGCCTATGGAAGCAGTAGTTAAGAAATCAAATAATGTATTGCAGTGGACACTTCTGCAGCAAAACACTTCTTTAATATCTTAAAAAGAAAAGTTGTCATTTTGATGGCCAAGGTCCACCTGACCCAGATGATAATTTTTCAATTCTGTCATATGCTTGACAAAGCTAGACAATGAAAAAGGAAAACTGAAGAAGAATTGATGCATTTGAATTATGTTGTTGACCAAGAATATTGAATATAGCATGGACTTCCAGAAGAATAAACAAATAAATCTTTCTTGGAAGAGGTATGACCAGAATAAAACCAGGATGGAGAGTCTTTGAGTCATTTACTTTGGACATGTCATTAGAAGGGACCAATCCCTGGAGAAAGACATCAAGCATGGTAATATAAAGGGCCAGCTAAAAAAAAGAAGACAGTCAATGAGACAGATTGACACAGTGACTGCAACAATGAGCTAAAATATGCCTAATGTTATCAGAATGGCACAAAATTGAGAAATGTTTCATTCTGTTTTCCATAGGTTACTATGAATCGGAACAAATGCAATGCACCTAATAACAATATATACATTGTTGTGTGGTATCGAATTGACTCTGACTCTTAACAAACCTATAGGACAGAGTAGGGTTTCCTAGGCTGTGATTTTTATGGGAGGAGATCATCAAATTTTTTCTCCCATGGAGCTGCAAATAGGTTCAAATAACTCATTGGTAGTGAGGGATTAACCATTGTGTCACCAGAACTCCTCATATGTATGCATCTGTATGCAATATTCTTCACCTTTTTTTTTCTTTTTTAAGGCCAAAATAAAAGTGATTTATTATTTTTATCTTCTAGAATACTTCTCAGTAGTGAAGGTACAGCTCATTCTCTTACTATGTTGTTCTCTAGTTTCCACATCCAAAAATAAATATTGAGGTTCAGGGCCAGAAGAGAAGAGGACACTATACTGAACATAAGGTCAGTCCACTTATTTTTATTTATTTTACTTTTTTATTGTGACTTGGATAGAATTTTACAGAGTAATTTGGTTTTCCATTCAATAATTAATACACAATTTGCTTTTGTGACATTGAGTTGGATTTCAACAACGTTACAGCACTTTTCCTGCTTCCAATCTGTGTTTACTGTTTTCATTCGTCCTTCTTTCCTATCTCTTCCTGCCTTCTGCTACCTTTTTGACACAGTATGCTTGATTATTCTGAGTACTTCTCTTGTGTTATTGTTCAGCCTGTCTATGTTTGGGGGAAAGATGAGCCAGAAGGGTGAGTTCAGGTCTAGGCTTGAAGGGTGTCTAAGGGCTATAGTTTTGTGGGTTCCACCATGCTCTATCAAACTAGTAAGACGGGTCTTTTCCATGAGTTTTAATTTTGTTCCACATTTTTCTCTCACTCTACCCAGGACCTCCTGTTGTGATTGCTTTCAAAGCTGTAGGCAGTGGTAGCCATCTAGTTCCTCTGGTACCAGTGTCATGGAAACTGTGGTTTTTTAATCCATTAGTCCTTTGGACTAATTGTTTCCTTGCATTTTTTATTTTCTTCATTCTTCTTCGCTCCAGATGAAGAGCGACCCATATTTGCACTTTAAATGACTGCTCACAATTTTTTAAGATCCCAATTATTCACCAAAATAGGCTGTAGAACATTGTATTTGAAGACTATGTGATGCCAATTGATCTTGATGTTCCCCAAGACTATGGTCCTAAGCCCGCAGGCCCAGTGAATCATTCTTTCAAGGTTATGGCTAAGAAATTTTCATAATATTGTTCCTGTATGCTCTACTATATTCATGGATATGTTTGCAGCACATATAAATACATATGTAATAATACATTCTGTCGAACTGAAGTATATTCCGGTGTACTTCCATTCATCTCCTCATACCTGTTCAGCTTATATGTCTATCTATGTATCTCCTTGTACTTTATTGTTACTATTGCTATTGCAGGATTGTGTACATAACAGCATTTACTTTTTTTTTTTTTTTTTTACTTTAACTCTTGTGCTGCTTCCAGTGTCTTCCTTTGCCTTGATCATTTTGTGTTGGCTTCTTTCTTATTGTATATTGCCTTTCCCTTCATCCAAGTTAATAAATGTCTAATTTGTACTTACTTGTTTATTCCCCCCCCAACCTACAAAGAATATTTCTTTTTGTCTATAAATCTTTACTTGACATTTTAAAGTAGTGATCTCACAAAGATATTTGTCCTTTTGGGATTAAATAATTTAACTCAGCATAATGTCTTCCAGGTTCATCTATATTATGAGGTGTTTCACAGATTTATCATTATTCTTTAATGTTTCATAGTATATCATTCTGTGTGTACCATAGTTTGGTTATCTATTCATCCTTCAATGGGCACTTGGGTTGTTTCTATCTATT
Source organism: Orycteropus afer afer (assembly GCF_000298275.1). Lineage (NCBI taxonomy): Eukaryota > Metazoa > Chordata > Mammalia > Tubulidentata > Orycteropodidae > Orycteropus > Orycteropus afer. The sequence continues at coordinate 1,242,339 of NW_006921918.1, forward strand.
TGTTATTGTGAATATTGCTGAGAGGAGCATGGGTGTGCATATACCTGTTTGTGTCACAGATCTTATTACTATAGGATACGTACCTAGTAGTGGAATTGATGGGTCATAGGATATTTCTATGTTCAATTTTTAAAGAAAGTGCCATATTTCTTTCCATAGTGTTTGTACTATTTTACCTTCCCACCAGCAGTGTATGAGGATTCCAGCTCTCCACACTCTTGCCAGCGTTTGTTGTTTCCTGTTTCTTTTTTAATTTGCTAATAATTCCTCAGTGAGATGATATCTCATTATTTTTTTTAATTTACATCTCTCTAATGGCTAATGATCATAAACATTTACTCATTGTGCTTTTTTGCCACCTGAATGCTTTCTTTGGTCAAATGGTTAGTCATGTTTTCTGCCATTTTTAAACAATTGGATCATTTTCCTTTTTTTTTTTTTGTCGAGGGGTTGAAGTTTTCCTTATGTTTTAGAGATTAGTCCCATTTCCGATAAGTCATTGCCAAAAAATTTTCCCTGTCTTTAGTTTTATTTTTTTCACTCTTTTGGTGAAGTTTTTTGATGCACATAAATGTAATTCTTAGGAGGTCGCAGTCATCTTGTTTGTCTTCTACTCTTTGTTCATGTTTAGTTATGTTCCACAGTATATTGATGCCATGTATTAAAACCCTTAAGTTTTACCTTATTTTTTCTTTGATGTTCTTTATACTTTTAAGTTTTACATTTAGGCTTTTGAACCATTTGAGTTTGTTTTTTGTATATGGTGAGAGATATGGACCTGTTTCATTATTCAGAAATTGGAAATCCAACACCATTTGTAAGAGACCATCCCTTCCCCATTTAGTGAGTTTCAGTCTTTTGCCAAAGATCACCACTCCATAGGTAGATGGATTTACTTCTGGGTTCTCAATTCTATTCCATTGGTCTAAGTGTCTGTTGTTGTCCCAGCACCATGGTGTTTTTACTATTATGGATGAATACAAGATTTTGACAGAGAAGTGTGAAGTCTCCTACTCCATTATTCTTCTTTTGTAGGCCTTTGATTTTCTGGAGTCCTTTCCTTTCTATATAAAATTATTGATTAGATTTTCTATATCTTTAAAGAAGATGATGTAATCTAGAACAGAACTGTCATGTTTCTGTAGATCCATTTCAGTGGTATTGATATTTTCACAATGTTAAGTCTTCTTATAAACGGGCATGGCATATTCTTCCATTTTTGTAGGTCTTTTTTGGCTTCTTGTAGTAGAGTTTTTTAGTTTTGTTTGTATAGGTTTTCTGTATCTCTAAGGAGCTCTGGTGGAATGGTTGTTAAGATTTTTTGCTATTATCCAAATAGTCAGTGATTCTAATGCACCAGTTACTTCACAGAAGAAAGAAGAGGCAGTCTGCTTCTATAAAGGTTTACAGCCTTGTAAACCCAATGAGGGTCATTATGAGTTGTTATCAACTTGATGGCAGTGAGTTTGGTTTAGTTTGGTTTGTTTCTCTGCTAGATTTATTCCTACGTACTTTGTCTTTTGGGTATCTATTTTAAGTGGTATTGATTTCCTGATTTTCTTTTCAGAGTTTGTAAATGTAGAGGAATCTAACTGATCTTTGTATACTGACTTTTTACCCTGCCACCTTCCTGAACCCTTCTGTTAGCTTCAATAGCTTTCTTGTTAAGTCTACAGGATTTTTTATGTGTATATGTATACTCACTGATCTGCACTGAACACTTTCCCCTGTTACCCTCCCAAGAGGGACCGGGTCTCTTGGAGCAAGGTAAGCACAGGCGGGCTTGTGCTTAGTCCCTGGGAGCGAGGTAAGCATGGGCAGGTTTGTGCTTACTCACTGATCTGCAATGAACACTTTCTCTTGTTACCCTCCCGAGAGGGACCGGGTCTCCGTGAGCAAGGTAAGCACGGGCGTAGCACAGAGTAGCAGGCCGGAAGAGCAGGAGAAAGGGGTAAAACCCAGGAAGCCAAAGAGAAGAGCAATCA
>NW_006921918.1:1251176-1286809 GCF_000298275.1 Orycteropus afer afer
AATTTTCCAACTACCGGTGATTCTTCTTTGTTTCCAACTTTTGCATTCCAGTCACCAGTGATCATTAACACATCTTGATTGCAGTTTGGTCAATTTCAGACTGCAAGAGTTGATAAAAATCTTCAATTTCCTCATCTTTGGCTTTGGTGGTTGGTGCATAAATTTGAGTAATAGTTGTATTAACAGGTCTTCCTTGTAGGCATATGGATATTATCCTATCACTGACAGCATTCTACTTCAGGACAGATCTTGAAACACCCTTTGTGATGATGAATGCCACACCATTCCTCTTTAAACTGTTATTCCTGGCAGAGTAGATCATATCATTGTCTGATTCAAAATGGCCAAAACCAGTCCATGTCAGCTCACTTATGCCTACGATATCAGTCTTTATGCTTTCCATTTCATTTTTGACAACAATTTTCCTAGATTCATAATTCATACATTCCATGTTCTGATTATTAACAGATATTTGCCACTGTTTCTCCTCAATTTGAGTGGTGCCACGTCAAAAAATGGAGGTCTTGAAAGCTTTACCTTTTCCATAGGAGTAAGGCTGATTTTACTCTGATAATGCAGCTCTTTCCTAGTCCTACTTTGAGAGCTTTCTAAACGAATTGACTCATCTTCCTCCTTTGTATTTGACAATGTTTCTGGACTATTCATAAATTTGCACAGTAATGTATCAGATAGTGTTTCTCTGCTATTCATAAGGTTTTCGCTGGCCAATTCTTTGAGAAGTGGATGGCCTCCTCCTTCTTCCTAGTCTCTCTCAGTCTGCAAGCCAGGGTGATACCAGTGCAAGGTCAGTGGAAAAAAAAAAAAAAAGGGAAAACCTGCAATACCTGGGGATAAGGCAATAAGAGAAAAAGGCAGAGAAGAGAATAATAAAGAAAAAATGGGAATAATGCAAAGAGAAAACAAGGAATGGGGTTAATCACAAGAAAAAAGGAAGAAAAAATTTTGCAACCAGGAAGAGGGGAAAAAAAAAGCTGAAAAAGGCCAAAAGTGTTAATAACAGTAGTAGTTTTAAAACAGACAAAAGCATGCAAACTAAAAACCAGAAAAAAGAAAGAAAAAAAATCGGGGGAGTGCAGGGCAGGGCACCCAGGCTCCATCCAAGCATACAGAGTGTGATGGAGTTCCTGCGGTCCCAGAAGGTGGGTGGGAGTGCGGGCTGGCCAAACCTCTGTTCACCAGCAGGTGTGGGGTATAAGAGTAACAAGGGGAATGTCGCACCTTTTCAGTCTTCCAGGCCTGGAGTGTTCTTGGGGCTCAGATATCTTCAGTAGGCTAGAAGTCTGAATTCCAGGCGTTGGCTCTCGGGGAGGTTTCTCTCTCCACGTGGGCTCACTCCTGATTCCTATGTTTGTATATACATGCATATGTGTGTGTGTGTGCGTGTGTGTATATACACACAAAACACAGTGGCTGAGTCAATTTTGATTCTTAGTGACCCTTCCTTGGGTTTCAAGACAATATCTCTACGTAAGCAGATTGCCAATCTTCCTTCCAAGGAGTGACTGGTGGGTTTGAATCACCAGCCTTCTGGTTAGCGGTCAAATACCTTAGGCATTATGTCACTACAGAATCATATAATCTATGAATAGAGATAGTTTTCTTTCTTATTTTTTTTTTTTTTTTGCCAATTTGGATGCCCCCCCGTTTTTGATTTTGCTTTATTGCTTTGTGTAGGCATTTTAATTCAATTTGGAATAACCTCAAACCAAAACAAACCCACTGCCTCCAGTCGGCTCCAACTCATAGCGACCACTTCTTGGGTTTCTGAGGCAGTATCACTCAGAAATAGATTGTCCAACCTTCCTTCCCAGGAGTGGCTGGTGGGTTTGAACTGCCAGCCTTCTGGTTAGCAGTCACATGCCCTAGGCACTGTGCCACCAAAGCTCCCCCATTGGGCATCATTGTGTGTGTCTCATTCTGTGTGTTACCTAGTATTTTTCAAACAGCCTGTTATTCAATTTCCATGTATTTTTCCTTGATTTTCATCTTTTTGATTTCTCATTTTATTGCATGCTTTCAGTTTCTCTCTGTTGAGAATAATATTGGCTGTTGGTTTTGTGTACATAGCTTTAATTGTGTTGAAGAATTTCCCATCTATTCCTATTTTGCTGACTATATTTATCAAGAATCGTTGTGGAATTTTGTCAAATGCCTTTTCTGCATCAATTGATATGATCATGTGGTTCTTTTCTTTTGTTTTATTTTGTGATCATTTGATTGTTTTTATAATGTAGAACCATCCTTGCATACCTGTTATGAATCCTTCTTGGTCATGATATATACTATATTTTGATATATTCTTGCATTCCATTGGCTAGGACTGTTTTGAAAATTTTTTGTCTAAGTTTATGAAGGATATTGGTATATAATTTTCTTTTTTTTAGTGGTGTATTTATTTGCAGGGTTGTGGTATGAGGTTTATACTTGCTTCACAGCATGAGTTTGGAAGTATTTTATCCTTTTGTATGTTCTGAAATACTTTAAATATAATTGGTGTTAGCTTTTCTCTGAATGTTTTGTAGCATTCAACAATGAAGCCATCTGGGACAGAACTCTTTTGGGAGGATATATATATATATATATATATATATATATATATATATATATTTAATGGTCTGTGCAGTTTCTTCCTTTATGATCTGTCTGTTCAAATATTCTACCTCAGATTGTGCTAGTTTGGGTAGGCAGTGTGTTTCTAGAAATATTTCCACTTTTTCTAGGTTTTCAAAGTTTTTGGAGTAGAGTTCTTCATAGTATTCTGTTATTATCCTTTTTATTTCAGTTGGTTCTGGTTATTTCTTGCATCTTCTCCTTTTTTTCCCTTTTTTTAAGTTTGCGAGTGGATTGTCAATTTAGTCTTTACTTTGAAAGAATCAACTTCTGGTCTTATTCCTGCTATCTATTGTTTTTCTGTTTTATTTCTGTTCTAATCTTTATTACTTCCATCCTTATCCTTCTTGTGACTTTTGACTTATTTTTGCTATTCTTTCTCTAATTGTTAGAGATATTAGATTAAGATGTTGATTTTGATTCTTCTTTTTGATATGTGCATTTATTGCTATAAATTGTCTTCTGAGCACTACTTTTGCTGTGTCCTAAAGCTTTTGGCATATTGTGTTATATTTTCATTTGATTCAAAGAATTTTCATTTCACTTTTTGTTTGTTTTGTTACCTAGTATTTTTCAAACAGCCTGTTATTCAGTTTCCATGTATTTTTCCTTGATTTTCATCTTTTTGATTTCTCATTTTTTTTGCATTGTGATCTGAGAAGATTCTTTGTAGCTTTTTAATGTTTTTAAATTTGCCGAGTGTTGCTTTGTTTCCTAACATGGACTATTATAGAGAATGTTCCATGTGCCCTGGAAAAGAATGCAAATTGTGCTGCTGTTGGGTGGAATGTTCTGTATATGTCTATGAAGTTAGTTAGTTGATTGCTTTGTTTAGATCTTCTTTATCTTTGTTGAGTTTCTTTCTAGCTGCTCTGTTGTTCATCATAAGTGGTGTAGTAAAGTCTCCTCTATTATTGTTTGCTCCTCATCTGTCTATTTTTCATATGTGGTGGCTTGTGTGGTGCTGTGAGCCTGGAGGCCATGCTAATGGTATTTCAAAAAACAACAAGTTCATCCATGGTGGAAAGGTTTGGATTGTATCCTTTCACCATGCTTATTTAATCTGCATGTGAGCAAATAATCAAAGAAGCTGGACTATATGAAGAAGAATGTGCCATCAGGATTGAAGGAAGTCATTAACCACCTAAGATATGGAGATGATACAACATTGCTTGCTGAAAGTGAGGATGACTTGAAGCACTTGCTGATGAAGACCAAAGACTACAGTCTTTAGTACGGATTACACTTCAACATAAAGAAAACAAAAATCCTCACAACTGGACCAATAAGAGACATCATGATAAATAGAGAAAAGATCGAAGTTGTCAGGGATTCATTTTACTTGGATCCACAATCAACATTCAGGGAAGCAACAGTCAAGAAGTCAGATGTCATATTGCACTGGACAAATCTGCTGCAAAAGATTTCTCTAAAGTGTTAAGAACCAAAGATGCCACTTTGAAGACTAAGGTGGTGTGTAAGCCAAGCCATGGTATTTTCAATCTCCTCACATGCATGTGAAAGCTGTACAATGAATACAGAATACAGAAGAACAATTAATGCCTTTGAATTATGGTGTTGGCAAACAACACTGAAAATGCCATGGACTGCCAGAGGAATGGATAAATCTATCCTGAAGAAGTGCAGCTGGAATGCTCCTTGGAAGTGAGAATAGACAGACATTGTTTCATACACTTTAGTCATGTTGTCAGAAGGGACCATTTCTGGAAAACAATATTATGGTAGTTAAGTGTGTCAACTTGGCTAAACCTGGCTTTTGAGTGGCTGAGCCACTGGATGATGAGACTGGTAATCAACTCCATGGTGGGATATACTGGAACAACTGAGTGGCTACCTCAGGGAGGTGGACTGCTTCCAGTACATAAGAAGAAGCTTTGAAGAAGGTCTCTCACTTTTGGGATGCTTGTATCCTGCATGTAGCTGAATTATCATTCAGCAGCCTGCCATTTTGTCTGCCAATCTTGAGACTGTTGATGTACTTGAATTAGGGGCCTGCTGTGTTGCTTGATACTTTTGAGATTGTGCCATTTTACTTGTTGACCTTGAGTTTGTCAGCCTTAGGAGTCAGCAGTTGCCTGAATCTAGAAACACTTTCAGCTCCAGTGGACCAGGAGCAAGAGCAGAGCTGAAATCCAAAGTCAAGTGGCTTTCACCCAACCCCTAGAGCTGGCACTTTGAACTTGGACTTCTAGTATCCTAAACAATAGGAGAATAAATCACTGCTTGCTGAAGCCACCCGTTTGTGGTATTTTCTGTTAGAATGGCACCAGAGAACCAAAACAAATATCATGCTTGGTAAAGTAAAGGGTCAAGAATAAAGGGGAAATTTCTCAAGAAGATGGATTGGCACAGTGGCTGCAATTATGGAAAAAATTGGGAAGATGGTACACAACTGGACAATGTTTTGTTCTGTTGCATATAGTATCACTATAAGTCACCACTAACTTGACAGCACCTAGCAATAACAACAATACTATTATTGTAGAGTTGTCTATTTTACTTTTCTATTTTGTTTAGTGTGATTTGTTTGTTTTGGAGCTCTTTCATAGAGTATATAGATATTTATTATGCTTTTGTTCTGGTGTTAGATTGACATTATATAATTAATATATAATTATATATAATAATATATTAATAATATAACATTAATAATTATATAATGTTCTTCCTTGTCTCTTTTGATAGATTTTGTCTCCAAATCCATTTTATCAGAAATTAATATTGTCATTCCTACTATTTTTAGTTGCCATTTACTTGGTTATCCCATCCTTTAATTTTTAGCTTATTTTTGTCTCTGTAACAGAAGTGTATCTCTTATAGACAGCATACTCATGGGTCATGCATTCTTATGAATTCCACTATTCTCTATCTCTTAATTGGTGCATTTAATACATTTACATTTGGTGTAATTTTCAATATGTATGAATTTACTGCTGTCTTTTTTCCTGTGTGTAGTATTGTTGTTTCCTTTTTTTTTTTTTGGTGGTGTTGATGGTTTCTTTTTTCCACTTATTTTTTGGTTCTGAGTTCATTTTGTATATGAATTTTCTTATCACTACTTTTGTTGTTGTTTTAGGGTTTACTGAATCATTATTATTTTCTTCTTTTTGTTTTGGTAAGAAGACTTACTAATTTTCTCTGATATTACTCTGTAATTTACTGTTGTCCTCTCAAGCTTGAAATAGTTCTAGCTTGATATCATCTTGATTTTTTCTCCATTTTCTCTTCTGTTACTACAACTTTAATTCCTCTTTTTGCTTTATGTAGTCACTATTTACAAATTAATGATTCTGATTCCCTATTTTCCATCTTACATATATATTTTTTAAAATTTATTTTTGATACATCTGTATCTGGGTTTATTTCTAGTTGATGTTGTTTTATCTAACAACATCACACACATTGGTATGTGTGATGTTCTAATCTCAGGGTTTTTTTCTGCCTATGTTGGATCTCTATCTGAAGTACTCCTTTTAGCATTTCATGTATGGTTAGTCTGGTTTTCACAAATTCTCTTATTTTATGTTTATGTGGAAAAGTCCTAATTTCACCATCATATTTGAGGGACAGTTTTCATTGATATATAATTCTTAGTTGTTTTTTTTTTTTTTTTTCTGGGTTTTATATATGTCATACCATTACCTTCATGCCTGCATGCATTCTTTCAAGAAATCAGCACTTAGTCTTATGATTCTTGATTATAGACAACTTTTCATTTTTTTTTCTGAGCATCTTTTAGGATACTTTTCTTTGCCTTTGATTTTGGAAAGTGTGATTATGATATATCTTAGTGATTTTTTTTTGGAATCTATCCTATTTGGGCTTCATTGAGCTTCTTGTATATTTTCCCTTCTTTCATGGTACTAGGGGATTTTTCTTTCAACAAATCTTGAACAATTTTCTTGGAGTATTTTTTGGTCTCTTTCTGTTCTAGCATACTGATCACATGTAAAGCATTTCTCTTGATAGTGTCCCACCTAATTCCTAGATTTTCTTTATTTTTTTCTATCTCTCTTCTGATTATTCCTCTAATAGATTAACATTAAAATATTTGCCTTCAATTTCACTAATTCTGTCTTCCATTGATTTAATTCTACTCTTCTGCCCTTCCAATGCATTACCTGTTTCAGAAATTTTAGTTTTAAGTATCTAGATTCCTATTTGCTGTTTTTGAATGTTTTCTAATTTTGAATTAATTTTGTCAATATGTCTTTAAATTGTTTTTCTGATTTTTTTCTAGTGTTTTTTTTTTTCCCTTGATTATGTTTATAATTTCCTTGATGTTTTTCTAAATCTGTCATAAAGACGTAAATATTATACTTTTGAATTCCTTATCAGGTAGTTCTGACAGAAAATCTCTGGTCTTGTATTTTGGTTACTAGCCTGAGCCATTTTGTCCTTTATGGTGTGTGTGATTTGAAGTTGTCTGTAGTTTGTGATGTTATTGTATTTATTTGTTAGTGGTACATTAGTTTTCTTCACCTATAATATATATCTATATATCTATTTGCCTATATGTCTATGCATATTTATGTATACCTATATATACACACATATATATGTGTATACACACACACACACACACTTCTATACATCTATAAGAACTCTGGTGGTTCAGTGCATAATACATCTCATTGCTAACCAGAAGGCTGGGGTTCAAACCCACCAGCCTTGGAAGGAAGATTGGGTGATCTACTTCCATAGAGATACTGACTCAGAAACCCAAGGGGAGAGTTGATATGAGTTGGAGTCAACTCAATGCCAATGAATTTTTTTTTTTTTTTTTAATGCATCTATATATCTATATAGTAAGTCATCCTGGGCACAGCAGAAGGTGATTGTGTGGAGCACCCTGGAGGCAGGCCCAAATAAGACAGCCCAGGCATGGCAGAAGGTGGGTGTTTGTGTGGAGCACCCTAGAGGCAGGAGGAGTAAGCAAGCAGGGCATGGGAAACCAGGAAATGAACAGAGCAGTTTGGAACAGCTAAGGGAGACAAACTTTTCTGTCATTTTGTTGTACTGTGGTGACTTGAGTGTTGCGTGAGGCTGGAGGCTATGCCACCAGTGTTTCAAACACCAGCAGCATTATCTATTGTGGACAGGTATCAGCAGAGCTTCTAGACTAAGACAGACTCAGAAGAAGGAAGAGACCATCCACTTCTCAAAGAATAAGCTAGTGAAAACCTTATGAACAGCAGTGAAACACTGTCTGATATATTATTGGAAAACATTATGAATAGCTCTGAAACATTGTCCACTATAGTGACAGAAGAGGAGTCCCTAAATTCGGATGGCACTCAAAACATGACTGGGGAAGAGCTGTATCCTCAGAGTAGAGCTGACCTTAATGAAATGGATAGAGTAAAGTTTTCAGGACCTCCATTTGCTGATGTGGTATGTCTCAAGATGAGAAGAAACAGCTACAAACATCCATTCATAATTGGAACATGGAATGTTCAGAGTATGAATCTAGGAACAATGGAAGCTGTCAAAAATGAAATGGAATGCATAAAGATCAATATCGTAGGCATTAATGAGCTGAAATTGACTGGTTTTGGCCATTTTGAATCAGACAATCATATGATCTACTATGTTGGGAATGACATTTTGAAGAGGAAAGGCATGGCATTCATCATTGCAAAGGATGTTTCAAGATCTATCTTGATGTACAATGTTGTCAGTGTTAGGATAATATCCACACACCTTAAGGGAAGACCAGTTACTACTACTATTATTCAAATTTACACATCAACCATCAAAACAAAAGATGAGGAAATTAAAGATTTTTACCAACTGCTACAGTCTGAAATTGACGAAACATGTAATAAAGATGTGTTAATTATCACTGATGATTGGAATGCAAAAGTTGTAAACAAAGAAGAATCACCAGTAGTTGGAAAATATGGCCTCGGTGATAGAAATAACACTGGAGATTGCATAACAGAATTTTGCAAGATCATTGACTTATTCATTGCCAATCCCTTTTTCAAAAACACAGAGGCTATACACATAGAGTTCGCCAGATGGAGTACACAGAAATCAGATTGACTACATCTGTGTCAAGATGTGATAGAGAAGCACGATATCTTCAGCCAAAAAAAGGCCAGGAGCTAAGTGTGGAAGAGACCATCAACTGCTCAAATGCAAGTTCAAGTTGAAGCTGAAGACAATTAAAAGAAGTGCACAAGAGCCAAAATATGATCTTGAATATATCTCTCCTGAATTTAGAGACCACCTAAAGGATAGATTTGATGGATTGAACACCAATGAACAAAAAACAGAGGAATTGTGGGATGACATCAAGAACATCATCCATGAAGAAACCAAAAGGTCAGTGAAGAGACAGGAAAGGAAGAACAGACTAAAATGGATGTCAGAAGAGATTCTGAAACTTTCCCTTGGACAAAGAGTAAAAAAAAAAAAAAAAAAAAAAAAAACCTCACTGCCATCAAGTTGGATCTGATTCATAGCGACCCCTCCTTGGTTTTCTGAGGCACTATCACTGTGGAAACAGATTGACTAATCTTCCTTCTAAGGAGTGGCTGGCAGGTTTGGACTGTCAGCCATCTGTGTAGCAGTCAAATGCCTTAGGCAGTATGCCACCAGAGCTCCTAGAACAGAGAGTAGCTAAAGAAAATGGAAGAAATGACAAGATAAAAGAGCTGAACAGAAGATTTCAAAAAAGCCATTCAAGAAGACAAAGCCAATTATTATAATGAAATGTGCAAATACCTGGAGTTAGAAAAACAAAAGGGAAGAACATTCTTGGCATTTCTCAAGCTAAAAGAACTGAGGGAAAAATTTAAGGCTTGAGTTACAATATTGAAGAACTCTATGAGTTATGTATTGAATGATGCAGGAAACATCAAATGAAGATGGAAAGAATCTACAGAGTCACTATATCAAACAGAATTGTTTGATGTTCATCCATTTCAGGAGGTGGCATATGATTGAGCAACAATGGTATTGAAGGATAAAGTTGAAGCTGCACTGAAGGAAATGGCAAAAAACAAGTCTCTGGGAATTGATGGACTACCCATTGAGATGTTTCAACAAACGGGTGCTGCTCTGGAGGCACTCACTTGGCTATGCCAAGAGATTTGGAAGATAGCTATATGGCCAACAGACTGGAAGAGATCCATATTTTTACCCATCCCAAAGAAAGGTAACCCCACAGAATGTTGAAATTATCAACAATATCGTTAATGTAACACACAACTAAAATCTTACTTAAGATAATTAAGAATGGTTGCAGCAGTATATTGACAGAGGACTTTCAGAAATGCAAGCTGGATGAAGAGGTCATGGCATGAGGGCTATCATAGCTGACATAAGATAGATCTTTGCTGAAAGCAAAAATATAAGAAAAATGTTTACTTGTGTTTTATTGAGTCTGGAAAAGCATTTGATTATGTGGATCATAACAAACTATGGATAACATTGAGAAGAACTGGAATTTCAGAACACTTCATTGTTCTCATGAGGGACCAATACATAGACCAGAAAGCTGTAGTTCAAGCAGAACAAGGGGATACTGTATGGATTAAAATAAGGAAGGAGGTGTGTCAGGGTTGTATGCTTTTACCATACTTATTCAATATATATATATACTGAGCAAATAATCTGAGAAGCTAGATTATATGAAGAAGAATGTGGCATCAGGATTGGAGGAAGGCCCATTAATAACCTGTGATATGCAGATGACACAGCTTTACTTCCTGAAAGTGAGGATGACTTGAAGCACTTAATGATGAAAATTGAAGACTACAGTCTGCAGTATGAATTATGCTTCAGTATAAGGAAAACAAAAATCTTCACAACTGTACCAATAAGCAGCATAACAATAAATGGAGAAAAGATTGAAGTTGTCAAAGACTTCATATTACTTGATTCTACAATCAACTCCAATGGAAGCAGCAGTCAAGACATCTGAAGACATATTGCATTAGAGAAATCAGCTGCAAAAACCTGTTTTGAGTGCTGAAGAACAAAGATGTCTCCTTGAAGACTAAATTGTGCCTAACCCAAGCCATGGAAATTTCAATCGTCTTATATCCATGTGAGAGCTGTATAATGAATAAGGAAGACTGAAGAAGGGTTGATGCTTTTGAGTTGTAATGTTGGTGGAGAATACTGAAAGTACTGTGGACTGCTAAAAGAAGTAACAAATCTGTTCTGGGAGAAGTGTACCTGGAATGATCCTTGGAAGCGATAATAGCCAGGCTTCACCTCACCTGCTTTGGTCATGTTGTCAGAAAGGACCATTCTGTGGAGAAGAATATCATGCTTGGCAAAGTGGAAGGTTAGCAAGAAAGGGGAAGACCCTCAACGAGATGGATTGAAAGAGGCTACAATGATGAGCTTGGGTATAACATGTATCATGAGGTTGGCACAGGACCAGACTGTGTTTTGTTCTGTTGTACATAAGTTCGCTATGAGTTGGAGATGACTCGATGGCACCTAACAAAAACAACATGTATCTATATATCTAACTTGGAGCTCTGGTGGCATACTGCCTAAGGCATTTGACTGCTAACCAGCAGGTTGGTGGTTCAAACCTACCAACCACTCCATGGAAGAAAGACTGAGCAATCTACTTCTGTAAAGACTTACCACCTCAGAAACCCCAAAGGGGGTTCCTATGAGTCAGAATTGACTCTATGACAGTGAATTTGGTTTGTTTTTATATATCTATATATGGCGCTCTGGTGGCATAGTGCCTAAATAAGGCATTTGACTGCTAAACAGAAGGTTGGCCGTCAAACCCACCAGCCACTCTGTGGAAGGAATCTACTTCCACAGATATTTACCACCTTGGAAACCCAAAGGTGGTCACTACGAGTAGGAAATGACTTGATGGCAGTGAGGCAGTGAGTTTAGTTAGTTGAGTGTATTATATATATATATATATAGATAGATGATAGATAGATAGATAGATAGATAGATAGATAGATAGATAGATAGATATTTATATATTTATATATACACACACACATACATACACACACACACATATATATATATAATGAGGCAGGTGTGCTACTCAGGTCTCTAGTTTGGCATTACTGGAGACTTACAACCTGTTGTTGGGAGGATTTGCTAGTGCGTGGGAGTGTAGGTGTGAGTCTCTGATCACTGGTCTCATAAGCTGAGTGAGTGTTGGCCATCATCTCTTATCAATCCAGTGGTGTTGGAAGAGGTGGTGGTACTCAGCCAGTGGGTATGGTGGCAGGTGGGCAGATATAACTAGGTAGGGTCACAAGTTCCAGACTACTGGGGGTGAAAATAAAAATGATAATAAAAAGGGGAAGGAGGAGAAGGAAAAAAAAAAAAGAGATAATAAGAGGAGGGAAATAAAGAAGATATAAGAAAAAAAACTTAGAAAAAGTAGGAAAAAATAAGTGGTAGAAGATCTGGCACAAATGCTAGCTGTCAAACTCAGTTATGGCAAGAATGTGACAATTGCTCTGTGGAGCCCACATTGCTGAATATTGAGAAGCAGGGGTGAATGTCACTGTACATGGAGGTTGCATGGGATCTTACATCTTCTCTTCGGGATCAAATAAAAAAAGGGGGAGAAGAATAGAGGAAGGGAAAAAAAAAATAAAAACAATGAGGGGGCATAGCGAAGAACTAGAAGAAAGAAAAAGAAAAATGAACAGAAAAAAAGTGGCACAGTACTTGTGTAAGAATTACCTGTCAGACATGGCTGTAGTGGAACATAGATCTTGCTGTGTGGGAGTAAGCAGTCCCAACTGCTGAGAGGTGGGAGTGGGTTTTGTCTACCTGGAGGTGGTGGGAGTGGTTAGCTGGTCCATGACATGAAAAAAGAGGGGAGGTGTAGAAAAAATACTGTAAGAAAAAAGCAAGGGGTGGGGAGAAGGAAGAACTAAGAAGAAGAGAAAAAGAGAAAAGAAAGTGACACAGTACAGGCAGTGGGAGAAGGTTTGACTGGCTGTTGAATTGATGGTGATGGGGGAACTGTGCCTCTGGTCACTGGAAAGATGTGCAGGTTAAGAGAGATCACACCTCTCTGGTTGCTGATTACCAGAGTCTCAGTATAATCCTGGGTGAGTAGAGACAGTTATCATGTTACTGCCTCAATTGGGATACTGCTTGCAATAATTCAAAATGTCCATGCTATTCAGGACTAGTTGGCAATTCACTGCTCCATATGCCTCCTTTATTACTGTTTCATTCATTCTCTTCCTCTAATCAGTATTTGATCTACTTCTTTATCCTTTCCTTTGAAGCTCTGTGTTCCAGGATTGTCATTTGTATTCATTTCACTTGGTTTCTTGGATCTTTGTTGTAGAGGGTCTAGATAGCAATATCTGCATAGTCTGCCTCTTGAATCCTTTCCTACACTTACTCCTCACTTATTGACTATTTTGGTATCTGACATTTCACATTTACAACAATAGTAAAAAATCTTGTGCATTACTGACTCTTGTGCATTACCAACTCTTGTGTTTTACTGATTCATGTCTCGCAGTAACAAATGCCAAGGTCCTTGATGGGGTCTCTGACTGGTAATCCCTGTGTACAAGTAGAAAGGAAGTTCATACTGTATAGTATTTCACTACCTGAGAGGGGAGAAGGGGTGTGGTTTCCCTGAGACTCAAGGCTGCCTGGTGGGGCAGAAGAGGGCTGCAGTGGGGCCAGCACTGATGGGATGCTGTCCAGTGGGCCCTAGGTAGCCACACAAAGTTGAAGCCAGGAAAATAGCAGTCTGTGTCTTGAAGTTGGCCCACCCTCCAGGCCAGGGAGGAAGCGAGACCCTGGGGTCTAATTGCAGCCCCCAACCCGAAAAGGAAGAGTGTATGTCACAGGGTGTGGTCAGAAAGAGCCCTGAGATAAGGCACTCCAGTTCCTTGGGCCCCCAGGACCTCACTCAACTGACTGAAACCAGTGTAGTCCTTATGCAAATACCTTTCTTCAACAACATAAATGATGGCTATATACACATCAACTTCACTAGATGGAATGCACAGGAATCAGATTGACTAAATCTGTGGCAAGAAGTTATGGAAAAATCTACTTCCATAGTGATACCATCTCGGAAACCCAAGAAGGAGTCACTATGAGTCAGATCCAAGTCGGCAGCTGTGTTTTTTTTGTTTTTGTTTTTGTTTTGTTTTTCCAGCCAAAACAAGGCCAGGAGCTGACTGTGAAACAGACCATCAACTGCTCACATGTAAGTTGAAGTTGAAGTAGAAGACAATTGAAACAAGTCCATGAGAGCCAAAATGTGACCTTGATATTATCCCTCCTGAATTTAGAGACCATCTAAAGAATAGAATTGATGTATTGAACACCAATAATCAAAAACCGGAGGAATTGTGGGATGACATCAAGAACATCATCCATGAAGAAAGCAAAAGGTCATTAAAAGACAAGAAAGGAAGAACAGACCAAAATGGATGTCAGAAAAGACTCTGAAACTTGCCTCTGAATAGAAAGTAGCTAAAGCAAATGAAAGAAATACAAGATAAAAGAGCTGATCAGAAGATTTCAAAGACCAGCTCAAGAAGACAAAGTCAATCATTATTGTGAAATGTGCAAAGACCTGGAGTTAGAAAACCAAAAAGGAAGAACACACTTAGCATTTCTCAAGCTGAAAGAACTGAAGAGGAAATTTAAGCTTCAAATTTTAATACTGAAAGATTCTATGGGCAAAATATTGAAAGATGGAGGAAACATCAAAAGAAGATAGAAGGAATACACAGAATCACTGTACCAAAAATAATTGGTCAATGTTCATCCATTTCAAAAGGGGCATATGATCAAGAACCAATAGTATTAAAGGAAGAAGTCAAGGCTGCACTGAAAGAATTGCTGAAAAACAAGGCTCCAGGATTTGACAGAATACCCACTGAGATGTTTCAACAAAAGGATGTTTCACTGGAGACACTAGCTCTGCTATGACAAGAGAATTGGAAGAGAGTTACCAGGCCAACTGACCGGAAAATATCCATATTTGTACCCATTCCAAAGAAAGGTGAGCCCACAGAATGTGGAAATTAACAAACAATATCATTAATATCACATGCAAGTAAAATCTTACTGAAGAAAATTAAAAAATGTTTGCAGTGGTATATTGACAGAGAGCTTCCAGAAATGCAGGCTAGATTCAGAAGAGGATATGGAATGAGGCATATCATTGCTGATGTTAAGTGGATCTAAGCTGAAAGCAAAGAATACCAGAAATATGTCTGCTTATGTTTTATTGATTATGCAAAAGCATTCAATTATGTGGATCATGACAAATTATGGATAACATTGAGAAGAATGGGAATTCCAGAACATTTGATTCTACTCATAAGGAACCTGTACATAGATCAGGAGACTTTCATTCAAACAGAACAAGGGGATACTGCATGATTCAAAATCAGGAAGGGAATGTGTCAGGGTTGTATCATTTCACCATATTTATTCAATTTGTATGCTGAGAATATAATCTGAGAAGCTGGACTATATGAAGAAGAATGTGGCATCAGGAATGGAGGAAGAGTCATTAACAACCAGCAATATGCAGGTGACACAACTTTGTTTGCTGAAAGTGAGGATGACTTGAAGCACTTCCAAAAAAAAAAAAAAAACAGCAAACTCACTGCTATCGAATTGGATCCAACTCATAACTACCCCTCCTTGGGTTTCTGAGGCAATATCACTACAGAAGTATATTGACCAATCTTCATCCCAAGGAGTGACTGGTGGGTTTGAACAGCCAGCCTTCTGGATGTCAGTCAGATGTCTCAGGCACTATGCTACTGGAGCTCCTAATAAACTCACTGAGGTGGAGTCAGTCAATAGCTACTCATAGCAACCTTGGGTTTCTGAGACAGTATCTCTACAGATGTAGATTACCCAGTCAGATGCCTTAGGCACTATGTCACCAGAGATCCTTGAAACATTTATTGATGAAGATCAAAGACTACAGTCTGCAATATGGATTATATCTCAATATAAAATACAAAAATCCTCGCACCTGGTCCAATAAACTGTTTCACAATGGATGGAGAAAAAATTGAAGTTGTCAAGGACCTCATATTACTTGGTTCAGCAATCAGCACCAATGGAAGTAGTAGTCAAGACATCATATCACATATTGCATTGGGCAAATCTGCTGCAAAAGATCTCTTTCAAGTGATGAAAAGCAAAGATATCTCCTTGAAGACTAAAGTGAGCCTGACACAAGCCATGGTATTTTCAATCATTTCTTATGCATGTCAGAGCTGGACAATGAACAAAGAAGACCAAAGAAGAGTTGATGTTTTTGAGTTGTGGTATTGGAGAAGAATGCTTACAGTACCATGGACTACTAAAAGGGCTAACAGATTTGTCCTGTATGAAGTGCAGCCAGAATACTCCTTGGAAGTGAGCTAGACTTTGTCTCACCTACTTTAGTCATGTCCTCAGGAGGAGCCATTCTCTGGAGAATGATATCATGCTTGGTAAAGTGGAGGATCAATGAAGAAGGGGAAGACACTCAACGTGATGGATTGACACAGTGGCTGCAACAATGGGCTCAGGTATAGCATGGATTGTGAGGCTGGTACAGGACCCACAAGTGTTTCATTCTGCTGTACGTGGGGTCACTATGAGTTGGAGATAACTCGACGGCACCTAACAATGACAACAACCAATCTTTATGTAAGTAGATTGCCTGGTCTTCCTTCTGTGGAGCGGCTGGTGAGTTTGAACTGCCAACCTTCTGGTTAGCAATCAAATGACTTAGGCACTGCACCACCAGAAATTAATTTAGGATTTCTACTCATATTGGAAGTAAAATATTTATTCTTCAGCGTTATGGGCCCCCCTCCACCTTTTTTCCATGGGCCAATATGTGGAATTTTTCTTGTTTTCTCAGCAACACAGTAGCACTTGTAGTATACTTTTTTTTTTAAGTGAAGATATTAGTTCCAGTTTGCTATTTTACAAGATATAAACCACATCTCTAATCCTCCTTTAAGTATTAGAACCTTAGGCCGTAGTTACTTACGTTTAAATCTGAACAACATTCCCTGTCCCTGCCATAAAGTTCGCTGAGCATCAGCCTTTATGCTTACTACTGTATTAAAGCTTAAAATTCTGAATCACTTGGGTTTGTGGGAGGCTGTATTCTGCAGTGAGAGCCCCAACTCCATTTTGAAACTTGACATACATTTCAGATGCCATTTGGGTTCTTTCTGACCATTAAACCAGCATTGTGGCTATTCATAGACAATTTCTAGGACAAACCTAGGGAGATGAAGTTTGCGCTCAGGAAGAGTGTGGTGGAAAGTAGATTATGCTCACACAAGAAGTAAGGAACTAGCTTGAATGTGCTCTTTTCTAAATTGAATTAAGGTTGGGGCCCTGCTATTGTAGCCACCTCGTGGCTCTGACTCAGGCCACAGGGTCATGAGTCATATCCAGACCACCACCTAGCCAGGTAGTCAAGGCCCAGAACCAATCCTATAATCATGGTCTTTTTCCTACTTCTACAGTCCCACCTGTGACAGTGATGAATCTATCTGCTACCAATGATAATTTTGTGATGTTTCCCTTGGCTTCCAATCATATATAATTAGCCCCATGGCTTTCATTCGGCAGATTCCATTCAGTTTTCCACACTGTGCACATGCTGTTGATTTCCCTCATTCTGGATGATTGTCTTTTTTTTTTTTTTTTTTGGTCTTTGTCCTGCCCAAAACTTAAGAAAAGTGTCTCTATTGAACCCATTTGAATCTGGGCTCTTTTTTCCCCTATTACACCACTCTGGCTCTGGGTTTCTTATTTTCTGGAATCAGGAGTTTATCATACTTGAGTTTCTCAAGTTTGTTTAAGTAACTAAAAACCTTTAAAATTATATATTTTACTTACAGAATTCCTTTGTGGTTTCATCTGGGTGGGTCTATCTCAGTTGATTCTGCTATGTTCTATGAGTTTTCACTGACAAAGAGAAAGGTATAATGCAGACAGTGACTATAGTTAGAAATGGCCGTGACAGGCATCTTAGTGTATATTTTTATCGTGAAGTCTGCTGTTGACATTTAACAGCATTGTTATTATTAAGCATCACATGTGGTCTTATTTCCTAAATCATCTTCATGTTCATGAAGTCATTGGAGAATACTTTGCCATATTGGTAGTTTACTGTTTTCTTCTCCCCAATTATTCCCTTACATTTTCCCCAATTCAAGCAGGTAGCTGACATTCATTGTTTCAGCAAGTGATGTGGAAAGAAAGATCTGTAGGTATTGAAATATCATGTAGGTGTTTTAGTTTGTATGTTGCAACAGCCAATGGCTTCTTAGAGCTTGAGGTACATACAAGGATATTAAAGGGGAGAGAGGAATTCTGAGACAAGGACAGTGTTCTACTATATAATTAGAGTTGGATATGTTGCTCAGACAAGACAAGATACTCCTGGGCCTGAGGGATGGGAAAAAGACAAATTCCTGTGGGTCTTTAGATGCAGGAACCCAATCTTTGATACAGCACAACTGGAAATATAGCAACCACCACCACTCTTTCCCTATCTACCCCACTGCAATGGGTCTAAGCATATAGAATCATAAGGGGAAAAAAAAAAAAAAAAAAAAAAACTCAAGGCCATGAAGTTGATTCCAACTCATAGCAACCCTATATGACAGAGTAGAAATACCCCATAGGGTTTCCAAAGTTGTAAATACCTACAGAAGCAGACTGTCATCACATCTCTCTCCTGAGGAGTGGATAATAGGTTAGCATCATTGACCTTTTGGTTAGCAGTTGAAACTCAACCACTGTGCCACCAGGGCTAACAGATAGGATCATAGGCAGGCTCAAAAAATATTCTTGTGTCCTATACATCTCCATAAAGATTGAAGGTGTCATGAGGACAGAGGAAAAGAATGTCTGAGTGACAACTTAGTTGGATTTATACTTTATACCTCCCTTCTATAAACTGACATTAGGTTAGGCCCCAGAAGGAGAGAAACATAATGACTTCCAGGGTCAGAGTGAAGTATACTTCTAGACAACAGAGATGGATTTTGGAGTCAGAAATTCAATTTTAGCAGAATAAAAATTGTAGTTCTTACATATCTGAGTTTATGGATTAAGACTCTTATGTTATTTTTGTTGTTAATGTTCCGTCGAGTTGGACCCGACTTATGGTGACCTCTCCTTGGGTTGCCAAGGCAGTATCACTATGGAAGTAGATTGCCTAACCTTCCTTCTGAGGAATGCCTGGTGGGTTTGAACCACCAGCCTTCTGGTTAACAGTCAAGTGCCGCAGGCACTACGCTGCCAGAGCTCCCAAGATTTACAGATAACAAAATTGAACTATTCTAGGAAAAGAAAGGAGAATAATAAGAGCGAGAACAAGACTTACTTGTTTATGAAACTAAATGCTTGCTTATTTGCAAATATATTTAGTGTAAGTTTTTCCTCTGAAAGTAAAGGGAACACCATTAGGATTCATGGAGCTTAATATTCTTGTTTTGTTGGGGAGCTTACTGAGTCTCAAGGTGTTGGACGACTTGCTTACATTACAGTACTGGGCAGAGGATAATGTAAGACCAAGATGCAGGTGCTTTGACTTTCAGTTTAGTCCATTTCCCATGGCCCTCTGTTGTTTTTAATTACGGACCTTGAAGGTGTACTGAAATAAATGCAACAACATGGCAAAAATTTGGGGTCTTAGAAATGTATGTAAAGGTCAGAGTATTACAAAATGTCCTTGAAATTAATTACTGGGTAAATGCAAAAACCTGATTAATGAGAACCAGTAGGTAACAGAAAATACTTCTCAAGTCCTTTTTATAAGATAATTGAACAATTGCTATGAATAAACTTGCAGCTACAGTTCTACTGTATGTTATAGGAATATAGAAAAAAATTCCACAAAAATTCCTTTATAATAAATAATGTCCTAGAGAGTCATATCAGAAGTATCTATGCATTTCTAAAAGTGCTTACTGTGTGCCATGTGAATACTATGCCAATTTACCATTTAGATAGAAACTAACTATATTTTACGCCACTGAATAAGAGACTGAATGAAAGTATTATTTTTCTCCAAGTAATTGTGACTATTTCAAGTCACAGTTTGACTTGAAAACATCATTTGACACCAAAGAAGACTGGAAAATATATTATGGAGGCTATAAAATCCTGTAGTAGGCATAAACATAACTTTAAAGGAAAAAAAAATTATTCTTTTCAGACAGTTTTATAAGTTGAGGAAACAAGGTAAAGGGCAAGGTAGCAAGTGTTTGTGTTAATGGGGACAGCACAGTTCTATTAATCATATGATGATATAGTACATATGAAAAATATTTAAATATAGAAACAGATGAAAATCTGATGCTCATAACAAATCTATAAAATAAAGATCCCAAAATCAAATCTAGAATTGAACAGCGCAACTTAAAATATTAAATTTGGCATCAAATATTGATGACAATATTATCAAGTACAGACATTGCTATAGCCTAAAATATGTATTGAAAAATTGTTAACAAATGGCCATGTTCTGGTTTAGGATATTCAATTTAGATGGTTTAAATTTGTAAGTTTTTAAAAAATGATATTCCATATGATGACGCCAAGACCCTATAAGATGCTTTAAAAAATAATTATAAAGAAAAGTTTCATGATGGTGAAAATGACTCAATAGACTTTACAGTGATTTTCAATATGATGAAAATCAAGGCGTAAAGGAGTGTTGGTATTTATGTCCCACAATGGTTTGGTTCTAACAATTAAGGTTCTCTTTATTCAGATTTACAGCCTCAGAAACCCAATGGGGGCCACTATGAGTTGGAATCAACTTGATGGTAGTGAGGTTTTTTTATTTTGTTGTTGTTGTTGGTTTGTTTTTATAGAGGGAAGCTAGATACCTGAAAGACGATTGGAATAATTAGTGATATGTTGAGTTAGGATATATGTAATTTGTTTGATTAGACAGTTATACTTTTTTATTTCTAGTTTTGCAAACTTCCTTTCTTAAAATTTTCAAGATAGTTCATGGATTAAAAATTTTCAAACTTTGAGTTCTAATTTTGACATTGCCATTGATTTGGTCTGCTGCTGGTTAAAGATAAATCATTAACTTAATCTAGTACAGCAGCAGAAACTCACTCTTTCAAATGCTAAGCGAATTCACTATGGTTTAAACTAATCCCCTGGGACACTCACTGCAGTTAATTGCCCTTTTGCTCATCTAGTCTTTTTCTGCTACTTTTCCCATCTTCCTTCAGAGGATCGGCTAGGGGTTTGAACCGCCAGCCTTCTGGTTAGCAGCCAAATGCGTTAGGCACTACCTCACCTAAAAAGAAGAAGTTGGGACTTTATATAGGTCCATGTTTGACTCTCCATTTTCCTGTTGAAGCAAAAAGAAACATTTTAACTGTAGGCTCTTAATCAACCCAATGGGAATCAAACATATTAACGCCCATCTAGATTGTTTTTAAACTAAAGAAAAACTGGTCACATCACAAGAGTTTAGTAAAAAATAAGTATGTTTGTTTTTTTAACAAGAGTCTAACTGATTAGATTGAATTCTTCCTAACTCCAAAGAATACTTCATTGCAAAGATGTCCAATACAACCTCAAGGAAATGTCCCAGAAGGAAAAATTTCATTCACATTAGAAAATGTTCTCCCCCTGCTGTAACAACTTTTCTTTTTAAGCTCAAGATGGAATTAAGACCACTGGCTACAAAATAGTTTTAAAAAGATATAAATGAATAATTATTATTACTAGCTTGTTTTTATAATTTGAAGTGATACATTTCATTTGGGAGCTCTAGTGGCCTAGTGCCTAAGGCATATGACTGCTAACCAGAAGGCTGGTGGTTCAAACCCACCAGCCACTCCTCGGAAGGAAGATTGGGCATTTTACTTATGTAGTGATACCACTTCGGAAACCCAAGGAGGGGTTGCTATGAGTCAGATCTGACTTGATGGCAGTGAGTTTTATATTTCATTTAGAAAACACTGATCACAAATATATAATAGAGTTCCTTGCTAAAGTGCAAAACACATTACTAAGTAGTATGGTAATAGTTAAAACAATCTGCTTCTTTTTCTCTAGCTCAGTTCAACAATATAGGCGATTCTAGGATTCACAGTGTTAGATATCCTTGTTATCAAAAAAAAAAAAAAAAAAAACTTACTGCTGTTGAGTAGATTCCACTTATAGCAACCCCTCCTTGGGTTTCCAAGGCAGCATCCCTACAAAAGTAGATTGCCCAACCTTCCTTCCGAGGAGTGGCTGGTGTATTTGAACTACTAGACTTCTGGTTAACAGTCAAATGCCTTAGGTGTTATGCCACCAGAACTTCTTGTTATAAAAAAAGGGTACTAAAATTTTGACTTTGACCATGAAATGAAATTTGTTGTACTCTTCTAAAAAAAAGGAAAAAAAAATCACTAAACACTAATAGAATTTTAACAACATATCTTTCAAAGTCAAATAGTGTAATTCTTATATAGAAAAGAATGCATTGACTGGTAACGAGGTGTAAGAAGTTTCAAATAGCTTAATGTGGAACCAAGGTTAATATAATTATGGAACACAAACTCCAAGAAATCATTCACCCTCTTACATGTGAACTACCAGCCTACAATAGAAGGTAGTCTTTCAGTCTTCAGTGCACTGATTTAAAATGATCTATTGATCTGAACCAAAAGAAAGATGAATATACTGAGGGACTGATGCTGCCTCCAAGTGATAATGAGCTGAACAGAAGGAATGTTGCTCTGGGATAGAGAATCATCTTTCTACAAAAGGCCATGGAAAAAGCAAGGACTTTACACAACAATGAAGGAGATTTGAAGTGGAATGCCATTCTTGTGGTCCCTGAGAAAATGCATAGAAGGACTTCAAAGAGTTTCAGAGAAGAATCACTCAGGTGAATAAAAGATGGATTCTTTGCACTTACAGACAAAAGCAAGAGATAGAGAGTCACACAACTTTGGAAAGTGCAGAGACGTGCTTCTAAAGATACATATACATACATACATACATACATACATACATACATACATGTTGTTGTTACGTGCCATCGAGTCCGCCCCGACTCATAGCGACCCCCTCCTTGGGTTTCCGAGGCAGTATCACTACGGAAGTAGATTGCCCAACCTTCCTTCTGAGGAGTGGCTGGTGGGTTTGAACCTCCAGTCTTCTGGTTAGCAGTCAAATGTCTTAACCACTACGCCACCAGAGTTCCTACATACATACATATCTACACACACACACACACACACACACACACACACACACACATAGGAGCTCTGGTGGGGTAATGCCTAAGGCATTTGACTGCTAACCAGAAAGCTGGTGGTTCAAATCCACCAGTCCTTGGAAGGAAGACGGGGCAATCTACTTCCGTAGTGTGATACTGCCTCAGAAACCCAAGGAGGGGTCACTATGAGACGGGTCCGACTCAACGACAGTGAGTTTGTTTTTTGGTTTTATATGTATATATATATGAATGCAAAACATATGAACATACATATTTAAACCAGAGTGAATGAAAAATGTGGTGTGGCAAAAAAAAAAAAAAAAAAAAGACTTATCAAATATTTACCCTCAAATACACATAAAATGTATTCTAATATTTATGTGTATTCTAATGAAGTAGTGTTTTAGTTACCTAGTGACACTCTAACAGAAGATACCACAAATGGGATGGCTTTAACAAACAGGAGTTTATTCTCTTAGTTTGGAGGCTTTAAGTCTGAGTTCAAAATGCCAGGCTCCAGGGACTGGACAAAAGCCCCTCAGCCCTGGGCTTCAGCTCTGCCTCCTGCTCTAGGCCCACTCAGCTGCTGGCTGCTGAGCCTGACAAGTAATAAGACACAGTGACAATGTTACCAAATCACATGGCAGACCATTCATTCAAGTCCATTGAAAGCCCCAAGATCAGCAGAGCATGGCAGGTTGCTGAGCTACTGCACAGCTACATGCAGGGTTCAAGCATGCCATAAGCTAGAGACCATTCCCCAAGGCTTCTCCTTTTATACAGGAAGCAGACCACATCCCAAAGGCAGCTACTCAGCTGCTCACAGTAGATTCCACCATGGAGTTGATTACCAGCTCATCATGGGGAATACTACATGCAGCTGCCCACCCACTCAACCAGGCCCAGCTAAGTTGACACACAAACTTAACTACCACAAATAGCAATAGCGCTGACATATGTATTTCAATGCTTTATAAGTGCCCTCTCAGTTTTTTACTCACAAACACGTGTATGATCACATATATTTTGTAAGTTTGTCTTTAAGTGATTATACATAGGAAAAATAGTGCATTTATATTATAAAGAAGCTAACTTTATAAAATGTATCTATTAAATAGATATCTTTTGTACTTAAGGCAGAAAATATATTGATATTAGAATTTGGCTGATCCTATTTGTATGATACATCCAGCTACTTCAGTTATTTGAGTGTTTGGGTTTAAGGGTTTGTGGTTCCATCACATACTTCAGTGATAATTTTCAAAAATTATAGAGAAGAAATTATTTTAACACATTATCTTCCCTTCAGCATACAAACCAAAAAAAGTGATAAAATTTGTTCTACTTAAGCAGTTAAATAGATATTGTGTAAATATTTCGTTCAGGACTAATCACAATTACTAGGTATTCATGAACATATTTAGACACTTTCATCATTAAGAATTAAAGTCAACACAAATGAATTTTTTTATTTGATTTCCCATGCCTTATCCAAACATGCTTCACCATACTACAGAGACATTGTAGTTTTGTAGTATCAGTGTTCTTTAAGGAAAAAGAAAAAATAATAATGTTTTATTTTTGCTGAAAGTTTACACAGTAAGTTAGATTCCCATTTGATAATTCTGTACAATTTTCCAGTGACATAAATTATATTTTTCACAATGAGTGAACATTCTCTTTCATTGTGTTCGATTTCTTCCTTTTCTGGTACTCTGGTTTTCCTTGCTGCTTACCTTTTCATCTTTGCTTTACAGTGATTGTTGAACTTTTGATTGTATATAGATGTTTTCTGTCTTTTTTTTTTTTTTTCAAACCCACCAGCCACTCCTCAGAAGGAAGTTTGGGCAATCTACTTCCGTAGTGATATGGCCTTGGAAACCCAAGGAGGGGTCGCTATGAGTTAGGACCGACTCAACGGCACGTAACAACAACAACAAGAGATTTATATTCATAGGAACTATCCTTTATTTTGTGTGCAAATCTGTTATTTCATTAAAAGCCTCAGCAAATGGTTTGGAATTTCCTTAAAAAACTGAAAATAGAAATACTATTTGAACCAGCAATTCTATTACTAAGAATATATCCTAAAGAGGTGAGAGACAGGACATGAACAGACATATGCACACCCATGTTCATCGTAGCACAATTCACTAGAGCAAAGAGATGGAAACAACCTAAATGCCCATTAACTGATGAATGGATAACCAAATGGAATAGTATTCTACATAAAAAACAATGAAGGATACATGAATCATCTCACAACATGGATGAACCTGGAGGACATTATGCTGAGTGAAATAAGTAAATCGCAGAAGGACAAAATATTGTATTAGCCCATTACTGTAAAAAGTCAAGGAAGTGTTTGCTTATGGAAGGGATTACACTTTGTAGTTTACCAGGGATGGGAGAGAAGGGGAGGGGATAATTTCAAATTAGTCCACAAGCTGAGTCGGGTAAGGGGAGGAATGGTCTGAAAAGAATCTGTGATCAGCATGATAACATGGGAAAGGGAGGACACCGAATCTTGCACATAAGATATAGACTACAGAGACTAATACCAGTATATCCACAATACTAGATTACCACTAACACCAAACACCATGCTACAGAAAAACATGTAGACAACTGAGAAGATCAGATGGTGGTCAGTGGGCAGGATTATACTCTAGACCAAAGATAGATTCAGCTGAGGCTAATCTTACACAGATCTAGTAATACAAAATACCCAAAATCACTAAAGAAGCCACAGAAGACAGACATAGAGCAATCCTTCACGGACAGCCAGACACTGTGGGAGAGAGATCCACTGGATCTGATGACTCAGGACCATTGTATCAGATGACCCCAGACTCAATTGGAACTACAAAATACATAAAAATCTTGTTCCACAACCTACTTTGGTGAGTAGCGACTGGGGTCTTAAAAGCTTTTGAGCGGCCGTCAGAGATGCAACTAATGGTCTTCTATCATTGAAAGTTAAGAAGAGTGAGGAAAATGAATGGTATTTGCAAACAAGCAGCCCTATAACATAATAGAACTCGAGACCAGAAGAACTAGATGGTGCCCTGCTACTAATGCTAACCATTTGGGAAGGGATCAAAACTGGACATCCTGGATAGAGTGAGAGGAAAAACATGGAACAAAATCTAAAAACACAATAATGATGTGAATTACTGGTCAGATGGAGTCTGGTGGGATCCCCAAAACTATGGCCCTGGGATACACTCCAGGCCTGAGATAAAACTCACTCGCAAGGGCTGGCTCTCAGCCCAACCCTAAATAAAACCTACATACAGAACACTCAACCGAGATGGATGCACCCACCTACTCCACGGAGATACATTGCTTGAAGCAATCAGCCATGGGGCACCAGAGGGGCAACATTCATATGGAGGAAAAGCTAGACAGACAGGAGTGCATAACCAAGAAGGGCACTGGGATGGGAGGATCACAGGGAAGGGAGAGGAGGGGAGGTGGGTGAGGGATGGGGATGTAAATTGGGGAGGGAAACCAAATGTACATGAAATGTTGAATGTAAAACAAATTCTTCTCTGTAAATCCAAACCTAAAGCACACACATGCACAAAAAAGTTAGCCTCAGGAGAGTTTCAATTCAAGGTTTAAAGTATATCTCAGGGTGATAGACTCAGGGAGTTCTGTAGTCTCATTTGGTCTAGCAAGTCTGTACATTTTAAGAATCTGTATTCTGTTCTGTGATTTTCTCCCATTCTATCAGGGTTCATCTATTGTGGGCCTGATTAGAATGGTCAGTAGTGGTAGTCAGGCACCATCTAGTTCTTCTGGTCTAAGGTAGATAAGGTCATGGCTTATGTAGGGTACTAATTCTGTAAACTAGTTTGTTCTCTGAAACTTTTTTTTCCTTTCCTTTCCTTTTTTATTTTTATTTTTTTCCCTGCTTCTGATGTTAGAAACCAGTAGTGGTATAGATAGTTGTGAGATAACTGCTCACAAGTTTTAAGACCCCACATACTACTCACCCCCCTATGATGCAGAACATGAACTTTGTGAACTGTATTATGTCAGTTGACTGAGTTGTCCCATGGGACTAAGGTTCTAAGCCTTTACCCAGAAAAGCAATGTCTTCAAGTGTTTGGTATAGCTGAGAGGTATCTGTAAATGTGTCCTCTATGAACATAATTATCAGACTACTTTTCCTAGGCCCTCTTCTTAGCCCCTCCTGGGCTATTTCACTGAAATAAAACTGAGTCACAAGTGACTCCTGCATGTGGTCCTGAGAAAACACCACACAGATGTGTATTCTGCTTGAACCCAAGGCTGTCGTTGTTGTTGTTATTATGTGCCGTCGAGTCGGACCCGACTCATAGCGACCCCTCGTTGGGTTTCCAAGGTGATATCACTACAGAAGTAGATTGCCCAACCTTCCTTCTGAGTAGTGGCTGGTGGGTTTGAACTGCCAGCCTTCTGGTTAGCAATCAAGTGCCTTAGGCACTATGCTACCAGGCTGTCATTAGAAATGTGGAAAGGAATTGTTGAATTTATAATGGAGCATGCTTACTATAGCAGAAAGTATATGCACCAAGACTCCAGATGATCTGAGTGTAAATCCTGGCTTTGCCCAATATTTAGCTAAGTTTTAAATCTCTTCTGTGCAAAATAAGAATAATAAGAGATAACAATAATGAGAATAACAATAATATGTACTTTCATAATACTAGAGATTGTACTATTGTAAACTTCTTTGTCTACATATCCAGTTTTTATTTCAGCAAAATAATATATTTAAATATCAAATAATGCCAAAAGGCACAAAGCAAAAATTGCAGTCACACATTCCACACCTCCTCTTCTCTAATTCCTATGCTCCTGAGGAAATTACTTTTAACACTTTCATTTTTCTCTTCAGATATTTAGCTCCATATTGTTAAATAACTTATAGTGCTACTTTATAGTTTTTACTACTACACTGCATTTTAGATTTACAGAAAAGTCATACAGAAAGTTGAGAGAGTTCCCATATGCCCCTCTTCTACCCTGAACAATAAGCTTCTCTTATTGTAAACATACTACATTCCTATATATGGTACACTTGTTACAATTGATAAACTAATGTTGATACATTATTACTAATTAAAGTCCATAGTTTAAACTAGTATTCACTCTCTCTGTCTATGGGTTTTTCAAAATATATAATGTCATGAGTTCACTATTACAGTGTCATACAGAATATTTTCAGTGTCTGAAATGGCTTCTGTACTCCATCTTTCATCCCATGCACCCAGCCCTAGAATCTCTAGCAACCACAGGTTGTTTCACTATTTCTACAGTCTTGCTTTTCCAGAATGTTGTATAATTGAAATCATATATATATATATATATATATATATATATATATATACATATATAATTTTAAAATTATCCAATTTCTGACATGGAAGATGGAAATATAACTCTCTTACCTACTCTCATTCTTCCGTTTTACATATCTGTACCTTATAGTGAAATATCCATTTAAAATAAACTGATAGGAAGGAGCCCTTGTGGTACAGTGGTTAAGGCATATTGTTGCTAACCAGAAGGTTGGCAGTTCAAATCCACCAGACTCTCCATGGAAGAAGGATGAGTCAATCTGCTTCTGTAAGGATTTTTAGCCTTGAAACCCTATGGGGCAGTTGTACTTTGTCTTACAGGTCACTATGGGTTGGAATCGACTCAGTAGCAGTGGATTTGGTTTTTAGGTTTGTACATTCAGTATTCTCTTCTCATGATTGTATAAGTGTTGTTTGCAGTAAGTTATAGAATACAGACAGAAAAATAAAATAATGTCCATACACATACTTTTGTTTTTCTAGAGTTCATTTGTGTCAAACCAAACCAAACTAAAGAGCTCTGGTAGCATAGTGCCTAAGGCATTTGACTGCCTCACTTTTTAATTTGATGGCATTGTAAGAATATTAATTATTCATCTGACATTATACCAAAGACTGGAAAATTTCTTCATATATGGTCAAACACAGAAATTTATCATTTACTTGTATATATGCTGATGGGTTCTTACCAAATCACATCATGGGGTTGATTATATCATGACATACTTGAAAAATTATATCATTACATAACTGCCAAACTATATCATTAGAAACTGCCAAACCACAGAAAATCATGACCCTGGCAAGTAGACACTGCTTATTACTTTTCTAAATGTACTTGAATTTACCATGACACAGGTCTAGGAAGTTCTCTATTCAAGAACACCAGGTCCAAATGATGTGTTCAACTTTAGTCTCTTCTTGATGGTAGTGAGTGTCTCAGAAACTGAGAGTGGCTCTTGCATAAGCCTAACATAATGGCAAAACCAACTCCTTAGCTAGACCACAAGGAGTTCAATCTTAGTGGGTATATATTCAAGCCATTATTTGCAGAGTAAATCAATCCTTTGGAATATTGTGGGCCAACCAATCATTTTGCGACAGTTAAAATACCATGGCAACAAAGGCCAAGCAAAAGTGATTCATTGCATGACACTGAGCTTTACCATAGAAGGAAGAAATGGAACATTTCCTCAGTAATCCCTTATGAAATATCTATTAGTCCCTATGTATCAATACAGTCTGCAGTATGGATTACGTCTCAATATAAAGAAAACAAAAATCCTCACAACTGGACCAATGAGAAGCATCACAATAAATGGAGAGAAGATTGAGGTTGTCAAGGAATTCACATTGCTTGGTTCTACAATCGATGCCAATGGAAGCAGCAGTCAGGACATTAGAAGACGTGTAGCTTTGGGAAAGTCAACTGTGAAGGAACTGTATCAAGTGCTGAGGAGCAAGGATATCTCCTTGAGGACTAAGGTGCGCCTGACACAAGCCATGATATTTCCAATTGCCTCGTATGTATGTGAGAACTGGACAATGAATAAGGAAGACTGAAGAAGAGTTGATGCTTTTGAGTTGTGGTGCTGGCGAAGAGTGCTGAAAGTAACATGGACTGCTAAAGAACTAACAGATCTGTCCTGGAGGAAGTGCAGCCAGAATGCTCCTGGGAAGCAAGAATGGCCAGACTTCGTCTCACCTATTTTGTTCATGTTGTAAGAAGGGACCATTCCCTGGAGAAGGATGTCATGCTTGGTAGGGTGGAGGGTCAACGAAAGAGGGGGAGGCCTTCAATGAGATGGATTGACACGGTGGCTGCAATGATGGGCTCAAGTATAGCAGGGATCATGGAGCTGGCACGGGATCAGGCAGTGTTTCGTTCTGCTGTGCATGGGGTCGCTATGAGTCGGAAATGACTCGACGGCACTTAACAACAACAACAACAACATTAGTCCCTTGTACTTGGCAGCTTGCTCACGTGGGATTCTGAATCTCTTGACTATATGATATAATATGCTTACCTTCCAGCTATCAGCTTTCTAGGGTTTACTGGGGAAAGAGGCAGAGGTATTACTATTTTGGGGAGTAGAATTTTCCTCAGTGGAACAAAGGTGTGGGGGCAGCATCCTATGACCTCCTCTAACTTCATGAGCAGCATCAGCTCAAGGCTGATTCCTATCAGGCAGAAGTCAGACATACCACCACCTTCCAAACGTTTTACCAATTCTGACATCAGCCATCCATCCCATGACACTCCTCCTTTGCTAGGTTTGATAATTCATTGCAATGGCCACACAGAACTCACAGACAATAATCACAATTATGTGGTTTATTAGGGAAGTAACAGGTTCAGGTTCAGGAACACTCATGATACAATTCTTCTATCAGGACAGCCTCCTCATAGCCATGTACATAAGCATGCTTCACTTTGGCCCTGAGCCACTTGGCCTGGTCTTTGCTAGGCTCAGGTAAGTGTTACAAAGCTTTTTTTGCTTTGCTGAATAGGTGCCCAGAGAGACATCCTGCTCTGCCAACAAAGCTTCCTCCCTAAAGGCACTCAGCTCTCCCCACTGTGGGCCAGCAAGCATACCGCTCTGTCTCCTGTCAGTCTCTTGATTCAGTTGCTTGTATTGATTCATGGTTTAAGTCTTACCTAATGAATAAACAATAGTGTAATGATGTAGGGAATTGAAAGGAATAATCAATAGACTATTCTGTGAAGACAAGAATATATTTAGAAAATGCTCTTATTATCCATAAAGAATTTAAAATTTTGGTCAGTTTATTAGATAAAATTCTTACATGCAAAATGAAATTCATTTTAGCAAATTTAAGGAGAAAATAATGTTCTAAAGTATATTAGGAACGAACAAAATCTCACAGAAATTAGACTGCTAGACTACCATGCCAGAAAGACCCAAATTACATTTAAGGAAGACTTCAGCAGGAAGCAGAATTGCCTGATTTTGTCACTGACCAAAAACTGAGCAGTGTTCATTACTTCTTGAAACTCCATAATTTTGCATTTCTCTACCAACATACCCAGTAGAATGGATTCCAAGAAATACCTGTTTCTTCATGGTGCTTCTGAATCAATGCCTTTGGTGGGTGAATCTAGAAGAGTTTAAGTGTACTATGTCTGTATTTTGGTTGAAAGAGAGTTTTTGATGTTTGAATTTGGTGGAACATGGATTAATAAGGTACTAAAACATCCAAATGTCTTCTTCAAAGGGGTTATAAAAAATTCAGAGTGCTGGTGAAGTAGCATGTGGAGATCAATGACTACATATTGGAATTTACTATTTAATTGAAGAAGCCATTGTAAGAAATGTCAAGTGTTTAGAATATAGTAAGCATTAAATAAATATTTGTGAGTAATCAAATATTTATTTGATTACATTTATTTATTTGAATGGTAATACCTATGGAATATGGTAAATTTGCATTAAAATAAATAACCTGAATATTTCAATAAATAAATAAAATTAATTTCTAACATTTAAGGTAAGATTTAGGAGAGTTTAATATACATCATTAATATATATTATATTTTTTATTGTAGCAATGGAAAACAAATGACAAAATGACCTTATTGATACCCTGTTATTGGAATTTGAATAAATAGTAAAATATTTAAGTTTTTTTTTTAAACTTTAAATCAACATAACATTTTTTCAGATGTTTGGTGTTCTTTGCATGCTGGGTTTTTAAGAGGTATCATATGGACGTAAGTAATACAAGATGATATAGGTGGAAAATAGGCTTCCAAGTATACTCTCTAGAAATTAATGCACCAGAAATTATTATAGCTTTTGTTTTTAAAGTTAAAATTCCTTCAGTCTAATATGCACTTTAAGTTACTAATGTGTTTGGGCATCAAAATAAAGTATCTTTACAGCAACAATTCCCAAGCAAAACCACTCTTTCACTGATTTAATTATTCTGGTAGCAGATACGGTATTAGATCAGTTTCATTATGCAAATGTCTCTTTCTAAATAAACAGAACCAATCTTTTCTACAAGGATTTATTTCAAGTATAAATTAATAAAACTTTCACTTTAGGTCCACTGTTTTTAGAGAATATTTTGTTATTGAAATGAAAATTGCTTATATTAATGGATAATTAGAATATATGCTTGCTTTTGTTCTCATGTATTGATTTTATTATTTTATATATGTTTTCTTCCTAAAGTTACTTTTACTGTCTTCTCAATTTGATTCCTACCATTCATCTGTCATTTTGTTCCACTGTGGTGGCTTGTGTGTTGCTATGATGGTGAAAACTTTGCCACTGGTATTTCAAATACCAGCAGGGTCACCTACGGTGGAGAAGTTTCACTGGAGCTTCCAGACTAAGACTGACTAGAAATAAAAATTTGGCAATCTACTTCTGAAAAAAAGTAACCAGTGCAAATCTTATGTATAACAGCAGAACTGTATCTAATATAGTGCCAGAAGATAAGTCTGTTAAGTTGGATGTCACTCAAATTATTACTGGGAAACAGCTGCCTACTCAAAGTAGGGTTGTTATTGTTGTTATGTGCCATTGAATCTGACCTGACTCATAGCAAACCCTCCTTGGGTTTCCAAGGCGGTATCACTACGGAAGTAGATTGCCCAACCTTCCTTTTGAGGAGTGGCTGGTGGGTTTGAACCACCAGCCTCTGGTTAGCAGTCAAATGACTTAGGCACTACACTACCAGAGCTCCTTAAAGTAGAGTACACCTTAAAAATGTGGATGAAGTAAATCTTTTAGGACTTTCATTTGCTGATGTGCCATGATTCAAAATGAGAAGAAACAACTGCAAACACCCATTAGTAATCAGAATGTGGAAGGCATGAATTATGACCAGTGAATACAACCATTTAATTAAATTTATGCACCCACCAACAATGCCAAAGAAGAAGAAATTAAAGATTTAGCAGAATCCTGCCCTAGTTAGAGGTCACATGTTGATCTGGATGAAGGGAAGGATAGTATGGCAAGAGTCTGTGATCAGCATGGTGATAGTAGGGGAAAAAAGACACTGAAATATACACAAAAGATGTAGACAACAGAGGCAGATATTATTGCATGCACAATACTACATTACCACTGGCACCAAACACCAGGCTACAGGTAAATGCATAGACTGGTGAGATCAGGTATGCGTAGGCAAACAGAAATATACCCTAGACCAATGTTGGATTAATAAAATCGTACATATGCACTTGTGCTACAAAATTATTCACTTACATTACAGAAGTGACAGAAGGCAATGTTGGAGTAGCTTCTCAGAGACAAGCAAACACCTTGAGAGAATGAATCACTGGGCCTGCAAGCTTGGGACCATAGTCTCGGAGGACATCATGCTCAATTGGCACAACATAGTACGTAAAAATCTGGTTCTACATCCTACTTTGGTGAGTAGTGACTGGGATCTTAAAAGTTTTCGAGTGGCCATCTAAGATGCAACTATTGGTCTCCCCTTGTCTGGAGCAAAGAACAGTGAAGAAAATCAAAATCATCTGGAAACAATTAGTCTGTAAGATGGACCAGGAGGACTTCCGTTGTCACGACCTCAAGACCAGAAGAACTAGATGGGGCCCTGTTACCAATGCCAACCACTTGGAAATGGATCAAAACTGGAGATCCTGTATAGTGTGGGAGGAAAAATGTGAAACAAAGTTCAAAAACACAAAAATGACCAGAATTTTTGGTCAGAAAGAGACTGGTGGAAACCCTGAGACTATAGCCCTGAGTTATCCTTCTGGCCTAGAAATTGATTCACTTACACAGATTGGCTCTCAGCTAAATAGTAGAAAGACCTACCCACAAAACACCTACCCCAGGTCAAGACACCCACCTACTCTAGGGGGATTAATCAGCTATGAGAGAGCAGATGGATAGCATTCACATAGAGGGAAAGCTGGACAGATGGGAATGCATAGATAAGATGGGCACAAGGAGGGAGTGGCCATAGGGAGGGGAGGGGAAGAGAATTTTTTTATAGTTGGGGACAATAATTGGGGCTATGAAATCAGATGTGCATGAACTGTTGAATGTAAAACAAGTTTGCTTTATAAATTTGCACCCAAAGCACAGTGTAAGAAAAAAAAAAAAAAAATTGAAGATTTTTATCAACATCCACAGTCCAAAATTAATCAAGTATGTGATAGAGGTACATTGATAATTATTGGTGACTAGAATGTGAAAATTGGAAACAAAGAAGAAGGATTAATAGTTGAAAATTTTGGCTTTGGTCATAGAAATGATCACATGAAAGAATTTTCCAAGACCACTGAGCTATTCATTTTAAATACGTTTTATTAACAACATAATTGGTGATTATACATGTAACCTCACTGGATGGGAAATCAGTAGTCAATTCAACATATGTGCAAAGAGATAATAGAGAAACTCAATATCATCAATTAGAACAAGATCAGGACCAACTGCGGAACACACCATCAATTGCTTACATGCAAGTTCAAGTTGAAGATGAGGAAAATTAAAACAAGCCATGAGAGCTGAAGTATGACCTTGGGTATATCCCATCTGAACTTAGAGATCATCTCAAGAATAAATTGATGCATTGAATACTAATGACTAATGACCAGATGAGTTTTGAGATGATATCTAGGATATCATACATAAAGAAAGCAAAACGTCACTGTGGTGGTTAAGTTTGTATGTCAACTTGGCTGGGCCCGGTTAAGTGGCTGTGCAGCTGAATGTATTATTCCTATGGTGAGATTTGTAATCAACTCAATGGTGGAATCTATTGGAGCAGCTGATAGCTGCTTTGGGTATGTGGTCTGCTTCCTGTGTATAAGAAACAGCTTTGGGAATGGTCTCTAGCTTATGGCACGCTTGAACACTGCATGTAGCCATGTTGTTGTTCATCAGCCTGCCATGCTCTGCTGACCTTGGGACTTTTGATGGAGTTGAATTAATGGCCTGCTGTGTGGTTTGGTAACCGGGATTGTGCCTTTTTACTTGTCAACCTTGGGCTTGTCAGTCTCAGCAGCCAGCAGCTGTCTGAGTGAAGAAAAACCTCTAGCTCCAGTGGGCCAGGAGCAGGAGGCAGAGCTGAAGGCTAAGGTTGAGGGGCTTTTACCCAGCCCCTAGAGCCTGGCACTTTGAACTTGGACTTAAAGTCTCCAAAATGTAAGAGAATAAATTTCTGTTCGTTCAAGCCATCTCATTTGTGGTATATTCTTGTCAGAGCGGAACTAGGTAACCGGAACAGTCACAAAAAGAGAGGAAAGAAAAAAGATCATAATGAATGTTGCAAGAGAATAATCTTGCTCTTGAATGAAGAATGTTGTTGTTGTTGTTGTTGTTAAGTGCCGTCGAGTCGTTTCCGACTCATAGCGACCCCATGCACAGCAGAACGAAACACTGCCCGATCCCACGCCA
>NW_006921918.1:1288978-1289450 GCF_000298275.1 Orycteropus afer afer
TTGGTCTTGCAAAATTCTACCATACGAGTTCCAGCATTATTTCTGTCACCAAGGCCAAATTTCCCAAGTACCGGTGATTCTTCTTTGTTTCCAAGTTTTGCATTCCAGTCACCAGTGATAATTAACACATCCTGATTGCATGTTTCGTCAATTCCAGACTGTAGAAGCTGATAAAATTCTTTAATTTCCTTATCTGTGGCTTTGATGGTAGGGGCATAAATTTGAATAACAGTCATATTAACGGGTCTTCCTTGTAGGCGTGTGGATATTATTTTATCACTGACAGCATTGTACTTCAGGGCAGATCTTGAAACATCCTTTGTGATGATGAATGCCAAGCCATTCCTTTTCAAACTGTCATTCCTGGCATAGTAGGCCATATGGTTGTCTGATTCAAAATGGCCAAAGCCAGTCCATTTCAGCTCACTAATGCCGAGGATATCAATCTTTATGCATTCCATTTCCTTTTTGA
>NW_006921918.1:1290215-1299121 GCF_000298275.1 Orycteropus afer afer
TGCATTGGAATGAAGTTGGTATGAAGAATAGTTACAGCAAATTGTTAAAATAAAAGAGCTGAACAGGAGATTTCAAAGGGTAGCTTGAAAAGACAAAGTAAAATACTATAATGAAATGTGCAAAAACTTTAGTTAGAAATGAAAAGGGAAGAACACATTTGCTGTTTCTCAAGCTGGAAGAACTGAAGAAAAAAATTAAGTTTTGAGTTGAAATATTGACATATTCTATGGGTAAATATTGAATGACATAGGAAGCATAAAAAGAGTCACTGTGCCAAAAAGGAATGGCCAGTGTTCAAACAGTTCAGGAGATAGCATATAATCAAGAACTAATGGTATTTAAAGAATATGTCCAAGCAGTACTGAAGGCATTGATGAAAAAACAAGTCTCCAAGAATTGATAGAACACCAACTGAGATGTTTCCACAACATTGAAAACTGTGTTTTCAGATGCAACATTGAAATAGCTCACTCATTTTTGCCAAAAAAAGTTTGAAGACAGCTACTCTGCCAACCAAATGAAAGAGATCCATATTCATGCCCATTCAAAAGAAAGGTGATCCAACTGAATGTAGAAATTATTAAACAATATTTTTAATATCACATGAAAATATAATCTTTTCTTGGCTTTAACAAATAGAAATTTGTTTCCTCACAGTTTATGAGGGTAAAAGTCTGAGGTTGAGGCATCAGCTTTAGGGGAAGACTTTCTTTCTCTTTTGGCCGAGTGGAGAGATCTTGTCTCCTTTCAACATCTGTGGGTCCACTGGCCCTTAGAAATCTTTGTGCACTATAACATCAATCTTCCCCTGAGTTTAGGAGGTTTTCACACAAGGACCATGGGTCCAAAAAATGCACTCTGTTCCCAGTTCTTTCTTGGTGGTAGTCAGACCCTTCTGATCTCTGCTTGCTACTTTAATCTCTTTTGTATTTCCAAAGAGATTGATTCAAACTTGTCCTGTGGATTGTATCTATTCAAGTAAAATTTTGCTGAACACAGTTCAAAAATGGTTGCAGCAGTTCATCAACAGGGAACTGGCAAAAGTTCTAACCGGATTCATACAAGGACATGAAACAAGAAATATCCTTGCTCATGTCAGATTGATCTTGACTGAAAGCACAGAGTACCAGAAAGATGTTTACCTGTGTTTTGTTGACTATACAAAGGCATTTGACTGTGTGGATCATAAAAATTATGGAAAACATTATGAAGAATGGGAATTCCACAACATTTAATTGTGCTCATGTGGAGGCTGTACATACAGTAAGAGGGAGATGTTTGAACAGAAAAAGGGGATACTGTGTAATTTACAATAAGGAAAAGTGTGCATCAGGGTTGTATCCTTTCACCCTACTTATTAAATGTGTATACTGAGAAAATTGTCCAACAAGCTGAACTATATGAAGAAGAATGTCACATCAGGATTAGACAAAAGCTCGTTAACAGCCTCCAATATACAGATGACACAACATTTCCTGCTGAAAGTGAAGATGACTCAAAGCACTTCCTGAAGAAGATGAAAGACTACAGCCTTCAGTATGGATTGCATCTCAACATAAAGAAAGCAAAACTCATCACAACTGGAGCAATAAATAACATAATAACAAAAGATTGATATGTCTAGGATTTCACCTTGCTTGGATCTACCATCAACACCCACAGAAGCAGCAGTCAAGAAGTCAAATGATGTAGTGCATTGGGAAAATTTGTTGCAAAACAGATCTTTACAGTAGTCAACATCAAATATGTCATTTTGAGGACTACGGTGTGCATGGCCAAGCCATGGTATTTTCAGTCACCTCATATGTATACAAAATCTGAGCAATGAATAAGGAAGACAAAAGCAGAATTATCTGAATTACAGTCTTGGCAACTAATATTGACTATATCATGGACTACCCAAAGAATGAATAATCTGTCTTGGATGAAATACAGTCAGAACTCCTTAGAAGTGAAGATGATGAGACTTCTTTGGACATATTATCAGAAAGGGCCAGTCCATGAAGTCCTTGGTCATTATGCTTAATAAAGTAGAGTGTCAGTGAAAAAGAGAAATACCCTCAGAAAGATGAATTGAGACAGTGGCTACAACAATGGACTCAAAATAGTAATGATTGTGAGGATGCCATAGGACTGGGTAGTATTTCATTCTGTTATTCATGTGTTCTCTATGAGTCAGAACTGACTAGGCACCTAACATCAACAAAGTAAGTTTGATTGAATCATGACATTATTGTTCTTTTATGATGATAAAAAATGAGTCAGTCAAAAACAAATAATTCAACTATATTGCATATAAGTGTAAAAGTGAAGACTTAAAGACATGAAAAGAAGTTGGAAAGAAGAATAACAAAGATAAAAGGGAAGGAGAGGGAAAGTTTTAAAGAGCTTAAATTGGAAAAAAATAGCAAATAATTTCATTATGAAATCTAGGACAGTGGAATGAAGTAGAAAAGAAAAGAAAAATAATTTTATATGATATCATAAAGATTCTATGAAATAAATTACATTATTAGTTTTTAATGGAGCAGAAGAGTCATTTTTTTAAATGTTTTTAAAATAAATGAATGACATCTAAATATGTCTTTGTTGTTGTTGTTATTTGTCATCGAGTTGGCCCCAACTCATAGCGACCCCTCCTTGGGTTTCTGAAATATGTCTTTAGATGAATGGAATTGTTCAGTGTTACATGGATCTGAAGAGCCTAAACAAAGGTTATGAGAATTTTAAGTGTCATACTGATTCAGATCAACTGGAGAGGGCAAGCATAGTTTCTTTGATGTTTTCAGGAAAGCATGCTAGTTGCCCTCCACACCCGAACTTCAGGGAGTCTGTGATCCCTAACTTCCTTTTCGTAACCCATTATAAACTTAATTCATGAATTTATCTAAGCCTTTCCTGAACCTATTTATATTTTCAGACTATATAACCTTCTGGGGTAATGGCTTGCATATGTTTACTACTAACTGTTTAAAGCATTAAAGTACAAAGCATAAATTCCTTTTATCTTTTATGCTACAATGGACATCCTT
The DNA here is from genome assembly GCF_000298275.1 of Orycteropus afer afer. Taxonomy (NCBI): domain Eukaryota; kingdom Metazoa; phylum Chordata; class Mammalia; order Tubulidentata; family Orycteropodidae; genus Orycteropus; species Orycteropus afer. The sequence goes on from NW_006921918.1 coordinate 1,293,249, forward strand.
TAGTCCTGGTGCTCTTTAATTTGGTGAAAGGAATCCATCTTTACCCATTATGATTTGACAGAGTCTGAATTCATGTATTTTCATCTGAAGTTTTATAAAATGGAAAATGCTTATCTTTATGTGATATTTTGACTTAGAGGATAAGACTGGGCTACGTAGCCTAAGAGGCTTGCTTTTAATTAGTTGCAGGATTTCAGGAAAATTATTTCACATGTTAGGTCTCAAAAGCATCTTGTATAAATCAAAGTACTAGGTAGATTCTAAAATTCCTTCCAGCCTCCTATTTGGCTATACATTACTAACAAAATCACCCCATTGACAGCAAAAAAAAAAAAAAAAAAAAAAAAGATTAAAGATATGTTATAGAAGGAGACAAATGCAGTGTAAAAAAGTACATGTTTTTTGGAGTCCAACCACCAGTATTCAAATCCCATTTCTTCTTTCCTAGCTCTTTGTCCTTAAGCAAATTACTTACTTTTCATGGCTTAATTTCTTTATCAATAAATCAGGGGTAATAATAGTTCCAAGGTCATAGGGTTATTTATGGTTTTTATATCAAATGAGTTAATATATATACAAGACATAAAATAACATCTTGCACATTTGGCATATAATAAGCACTATCTAAATATTTTCCTATCTGTCTATCTATCTATCTATCTATCTATCTATCTATCTATCTCTCTATCTACTATCTGTCTATTTTCTATCTATCTGCAGGGAGAGATGGTGCACACAGGAATGCAGTTATTATTTACATTAATGATCTCTATAGAACCACACTTCCTTATACCCATGCCCTTGAGTGGTCTCTTCTCATATTCACTCTGCACTTGGCAATGTGATTTGCTTTGGTCAATGAGACATCAGCAAATGTAAAGCAAGCCCAACTTTTTTTTTGGTCAATTTTTTTTTAAATTGTGATTTGGCTGAAAGTTTACAGAGAAAATTTATTTTCTGTACAACAGTTCATACACATTTTGTTTCATGAAATTGATTGCAATCCCCACAATGCAATAGCTTTCTTCCTACTTTCTATCTTTGGTTACCTTTCCCCGTGTCCTTCTTCCCTATGTTTTAGAGGTTTCACCATCTCTATCAAACCAGTAAGGCTGGTCTTTTTAAAATGATTTTTCATCTACATTTTGATCCCACTTTATCCAAGATTTCCTATTTTCATCCCTTTCTTAGTGGTTGACAGTGATAGCTGGGCACCATCAAATTCTTCTGGTTTCAAGGTGATGTAGGCTAGGTTCACAAGGTCTACTCATCTCTTGGATTAATTGTTTCCACATATCTTTGGTTTTCTTTATTCTTTGTGTCATTGTCATTATTCTTCTTTGTTTTGAATGAGGAGAGACCAATTGGTGTATCTTAGATAACAACTTACAGCTTTTAAGAACCCTGTCACTACTCACCAAAGTAGGATGTAGAACAATGTTTTCGTGTAGTATGTTATGCTAATAGAGCTTGATGACCCCCATGACAATGATGCCAAAATGGGCCCAGTGACTCATTCCCTCAGGGTGTTTGGCTGTGGCTAGGAAGTTATCATCACTTTGCTTCATTAGCTCTATTATATGTATGAACACTCTTACAGCACAGACAAATATATATGTAGAAATATCATCTGCCAAACTTGTACCTGAAACAAAACAAACCAAACTCACTACCATTGAGTCAGTTATGACTCATAGTGACCCCCATTGAGTTTCTGAGGTGTCTAATCTTTATGGAAGTAGATTGCTCATCTTCCTTCCACAGAGCCACTTGTGAGTTTGAACTGCCAGCCTTCTGGTTACCAGTCAACTGCTCTAGGCACTACACCACAGGAGTTCCTTAAAATTTCAAACTTATACATGGTCATGGATATATTCTCTTTTCCCCAGACATACCTGATAATTTAGCCTGTCTACCTATATATCCACCAGTAGATTGTTGTTGTTGTTGTCGAGTTGGACCTGACACATAGTGACCCCTCCTTGGGTTTCCAAGGTGGTATCACTATGGAAGTAGATTGCCCAACCTTCCTTCTGAGGAGTGGGTGGTGGGTTTGAACTGCCAGCCTTCTGGTGAGCAGTCAAGTTCCTTGGGCACTACACTACCAGAGCTCCTACCTGTAGATTAATATTTGTTATTATTGATAATGCAGAATTGCGTATGTAAAAGCTTTTATCTTTGTTGTCTGTATCTCTTGTGTACCTTTCTGTGTCCTCCTTGTCCTTAGTGTTATCATGTTGCTCACTTGCTTTTGATATATTGCTTTTCCCTTATCTCAAGTCAATACTTGTTCCTTACCTACCTAGCAATTTTCCTTCCCTAGTTTTGACAAAATTGGTTGATGTTCATCTATTTCAGGAGGTGGCATATGATCAAGAAGCAATGTATTGAAGGAAAAAGTCCAAGCTGCAATGAAGGAATTGGCAGATGGCAAAGCTCCAGCAGTTGACAAAATACCCACTGAGATGTTTCAACAAATGAATGCTGTGCTTGAGGCACTTACTTGTCTATGCCAAGAAACTTGGTAGACAGCTACTTGACCAACTAACTGGAAGAGGTCCATATTTGTATGGATTCCAAAGAAAGGTGTTTCAACAGTATATAAAAACTATTGAACAATATCATTAACATGACCTGCAAGTAAAACTTTGCTGAAGATAATTCAAAAACAATTAGAGCAGGATATGGAGGGGGAACTTCCAGAAAGCAAGATGGATTCAGAAGAGGATGCAGAATGAAGGTTATCATTACTGATGTCAGATGGATCTTGGCTAAAAGCAAAGAATACCACAAAGATGTTTACTTGTGTTTTAGTGACTGTACAAAAGAATTCAATTTTGTGGGTCATGACAAATTGTGGATAACATTGAGGAAACAGGAATTGCAGGACACTTAACTGTCCTCATGAGGAACCCGTAGATAGACCAAGAGGCTGTCATTTGAACAGAACAAGGGGATACTATACGGTTTAAAATCAACAAGGGAGTGCATTAGGGTTGTATCTTTTCACCATACTTATTCAATCTGTGTGATGAATGAATAATCCAAGAAGCTGAACTATATGAAGAAAAATGTGGCATCACAACTGGAGAAAGACTCATTAACAGCCTGCACTAAGTAGATGACACAACCTTGTTTTTTGAAAGTGAAGATAACTTGAAGCACTTACTGATGAAGACTAAACACTACAGTCTGCAATATGGATTACACCTCAAAATAAAGAAACCAAAAATTCTCACAAATGGACCAATAAGCAGTATCATGATAAGTGGAGACAAAGTTGAAGTTGTTAAAGAGATTTCATATTACTTGGTTCCCAATTAACAGCCATGGAGACAGTAGCCAAGAGATCAGATGTCATATTACACTGAGCATATCTGCTGCAAAAGACCTCCCTAAAGTGTTGAAGAGCAAACAAATAAATAAATACTATGGACTCCCAGAAGAATGAACAAATCTGTCATGGAAGAGTTGAAGATGGAATGCTCCTTGGAAGCGAGAACGGCCAGACTTCATCTCAACTACTTTGGTCATATTGTCAGAAGAGACCATTCCCTGGAGAAGGATGTCATGCTTGGGAAAGTGGAGCATCAGTGAAAAAGGGGAAGATCCTCAAAAGATGGATTGTCACAATGGCTACTATGGGCTCAAGGACAGCAAAGTTTATGAGGATCATATGTGACCCTGCAGTGTGTCATTCTGTTGTACATAGGGTTACTATGAGTTGGAATCAATTTGACAGTACCTAATAAAAACAGCATGAGTTTTGGTAAGTGCATCGGCATGGGTGCTCATTTTTTAAATACTGCTGTTAGACCACCATGGAAAGAAGTTCAGTCTAGTTCAATTAGACTACACACACAGAGAGAAGTTCAATTTGGGATCAGCTTGAGCCCATGTTACAGTTAATCGACTATCTGAATATAATCATGTGTGTGAGCTCAGGTAAGACCAGTATAACCATCCAGCCAATCCATAAAATCATAAGAAATAAAATTATAATTTTTTTAATAAATAAATTTGAGTATCTTGTTAAATAGCAATATGTAACTGATACTTTATTTCTTTTCTATGTACTTGTCTTCAGCATTTGTGACAATGACTCAATAATCGTATAAATATAAACTAATAATTTCTAACTTCATTTGAAGTTTCAGGAGAGATAAACCATAAAGAAAGTGACAAAAATGTACTTGCATTAAATTCAGCAGATAAATGGTGTCTAATCTTCTAACAGAAACATATTCAGAGACAGAGATTTGTGTGCAGGAAGCTTATTGGAAAGTCCTTCTGGATCAATACACATGTGGGATTGAGGAAAGCATGATCAGGCATTGAGAGAAGTTGAACTTCAGTGTAATTGATACAAATGTCTTAGCCATCACACAGGGAAATCTGGAGATGTCGTAGCCCTTCAGAATTGTTCCAAATAGCAATATCATTGGGCCTCAGCCTCTGTTACTTCATGTTCCTTAAATCAGTGCAATAGAGGTCATAATAGAATTTGTGCCTTAATATACCTCCTTGGATTAAGACCTTGGTATCAGCTCAGCCACCACCAATAACTTTTCCAGAAGGATGATAGCTTACTTGGGTCTCCTGCTGTGACCAGATCAAAGTGTTTGCACTGAATACATGCAGTATCATTTTGTGTATGGGTTGAGTGTTCCTTTTCTACTTCCCTAAACACTGATTTCTAATACCAGGTGTTGATAACTGAAATGTTCTTAGTGATGGTTAGGGAATGGTTATCTCTGGCATGGTCCAAGTACTAGTTTCAGGATTTTGAGACATGTGGACAGTTTTGATTTATGGATGGTTTGGTGACTCTGAACTCTCAGATGCCAAATCTAGGGAATCTCCAATTTGGATTTTGCTCATCAATAAAGAAAACTCCTGTGTAAGTATTTGTGGACAATTTCAGTGTAACAGTTCTCCCCAGGGACCATGGTTTACCATGCTACTTCATTAGCCTTCTCTCTAGACTTTAAGACTGACATCCACTCACAGGATATAAGCTCAACATACAAAAATCCATTGGATTCCTCTACATCAGCAAAGAGTCTCTGAAAAGGAAATGAGGAATCAATACCATTTACAATAGCTACCAAAAGAATAAAATACTTGGAAAAAATCTTACCAGAACACAAAAGACCTGTACAAAGAAAACTACAAAACACTACTTCAAGAAGCTGTAAGAGATCTACATAAATAGAAAACATACCATGCTCAAGTACAGGTAGAAAGAACATTGTGAAAATGTCAACACTACCAAAAACAATCTATACATTCAATGTGATCCAAATCCAGATTCGATCAACATTCTTTAATGATATGGAAAACCAATCACTAATTTTATATGGAGGGAACTCAGGGGGCATAGTCCCTAAGGCACATGACTGTTAACCAGAAGGTTGGTAGTTCAAACTCACCAGCCACTCTTGGAAAGAAAATTGGGCAATCTACTTCCATAAAGATATCACCTCAGAAACACAAGGAGGGGTCACTATGAGTTGGAGATGACTTGATGACACATAACAAGAACAACAACATCCGGCAAGATGGCAGACTAGGCATAAAGACTGCACAGACACTCTTCAACAAAGAAAAGGGAAACCAATTAACACAGACACAGAAGATAATCCTGGACCCCTGAGCCTTGAAGGGAAGGATATAGAAGTGGACTAAACCCCAACTAACAGAAGAATTTGCTTGAAAAAACCAAAAAAGGAGACATACAGAGCTGCGGTCTGGCAGCAATGCTGAGCTATCCTGACGGCACAGACAGCTTGGAGATTCCCAAGTGGTGGTAGGACTTAATAATTAACCTAAAAATCACCCTGCTAGCCAGGGACTGCACGGAGGACTGTGCA
>NW_006921918.1:1302963-1311154 GCF_000298275.1 Orycteropus afer afer
TTGAACCACCAGCCTTCTGGTGAGCAGTCAAGTGCCTTAGGCACTATGCTACCAGAGCTCCTAATTTAGGTGCCATAATTTATGGCATAAATAGATTATCAAGCATAACCCAAGATGCACAAAAACAGAAGATAAACTAGATAATTGGGACCTTCTAAAAATTAAATTCTTATGTACATCAAAAGACTTTTCCAAAAGAGTAAAAAGAGCATCTACAGAATGGGAAAAAATATTTGGCAATGACATATCAGACAAAGAACTTATCTCTAAAATTTATAGAAAACTCCAACACTTCAACATCAAAAAGACAAAAAATCCAATTCAGAAATGGGCAGAAGATTCGATCAAACACTTCACCAAAGAAGATATTTAGGCAGCCAAGAAACACATGAAGAAATGTTCACAATCATTTGCTATTAAAAAAAAACCAAAACCCAAACTCACTCCCATTGAGTTGGGTGTGATTCATAGAGACTCCTCCTTGGGTTTCCAAGGTGATATCACTACAGAAGTAGATTGCCCAACCAGGCTTCCAGTTAACAGTCGAATGCCTTAGGCACTATGCCATCAGAGAGATGCAAATTGAAACTAGCATGAGATACCATATCACCCCACCATTAATACCAAAGTTCAACAAGACATTATCTAGTAATGGGATTGTTGCATCAGTATGGCAATTCTTTCAAAAGCTGGAAATAGAAATACCATTTGACTCAACAATCCCTTTACTAGGTATATATCCAAAAGAAGTGAGAGACAGGATACGAATCAATATATGCATATCCATGTTCATCACAGCACTATTCACAATAGCAAAGAGGTGGAAACAACCTGAGTGCCCATCAGCCAAGGAATGGATAACCAAACTGTGGTACATAAAAACAATGGGATACTATGCAACCCTAAAGAATAAAGTAGAATCTGCAAAACATCACATAACACGAATGAACTTAGAGGACATTATGCTGAGTGATATAAGTCAACTACAGAAGGACAAATATTGTATTAGTCCACTGCTGTATTCACTCTCCTCTCTCTCTCTCTCTCTCTCTCTCTCTATATATATATATATATATATACCAAAGATTATTAGTGTTTACAGGTGTTTATAGGGGTAGGAGAGAGGCAGAAAGGGGAAGCTTTTATTTGGGGACATTGAGTTTATGCCAATGCATGATGGAATGTTTTGGAAAAATATGGTAATTATGGGGGCACAAGATGAAAAATATTGTCAATGTCCCTAAGCTATAAATGTGGAAACTGTTATGTTGGTGAATGTCTTGTTGTGTATGTTTTCACCACAATAAGAGTTTAAAGAAAGAAAGAAAAAAGCTGACAGCTACTTCATATTTCCATTAAGCAAATTTCAAGAGGAAAGGCTCTGTCATATTCATTGATATGTCTCTATAATCCACCAAAGTACCCAATACTGTGAGAAATGAATGAAAAAGGGAAGAAAGAAAATGGATGAATAAATGGATGGATGAATGTGACCAAAGGCTAGGCAACTACTGTCATCCCCAAATCCCAAAGGTCAGGAGGCAGGGCTTCACACGTTTAACCAATGCCTGGTAGTCCCATCCCTACATGGTTTCTGAAGAGACAGGGTTAGAAACAATGACCTTATCCTTTGGGACAATATGGTTAGCCAGAGGCCAAGGAGGGTGTTTCCAGCCTGTTTGACCATGTCATGGCATGGTCCTAAAAAGCCCTGGCCGCTGAGGAAAGGAGCCCTTTGTTACTGGCAGAGTGGAACCTGGGCAGCATTATGCAGCAATTACAACACATAGTTTGCAATAATACATAGCAATATAAAAACCTACCTATAGATGTTTCTGTGTGGTTAAGAAAATGTTGTTGTTGTTGGGTGCCATCAAGTCAGCTCTGAATCATAGTGACCCTATGTACAACAGAAAAACTGCTGGGTTAAGTGTGATCCTCACAATTCTTGTCATACCTGAGCCCATCGTTATAGCCACTGCGATAATCCATCTTATTGAGAGTCTCCTTTTTTTCGCTGACCCTCTATCTTACCAAGAATGGTATTATTCTCTAGGGAATGGTCCCTTCTGACAACATGACCAAAGTAGATGTGATGAAATGTGCCCTTCTCATTTCCAAGGAGCATTCCAGCTGCACTTCTTCCAGAATAAATTTATTCTTCTGCTAGTCCATGGTATTTTCAGTATTCTTTGCCAACACCCCAATTCAAAAGCATTAACTCTTCTTTGGTCTTCCTTATTCAGTGTCTAGCTTTCACTTGCATGTGAGGTGATTGAAACAACCATGGCTTGGGTTAGGTGAGCCTTAATCCCTTAAATGATGTATTTGCTCTTCAACACTTTAATGAAATCTTTTGCAGATTTACCAGTGCAGTATGACATCTGATTTCTTGACTATTGCTTCCATGGATGTTGATTGTGGAGCCGAGTAAAATGAAATCTATGACAACTTAATTTTTTTCTCCATTTTTTGTGATGCTACTTATTGGTTCAGTAGTGAGGATTTTCGTTTTCTTTATGTTAACGTGTAATCCATACTTCAGACTGTAGTCTTTGATCTTCATCAGTAAGTGCTTCAAGTCATCTTCACTTTCAGCAAGCAAGGTTATGTTCTCTGCATATCACAGGTTGTTAATGAATCTTCCTCCAATCCAGATGCCACGTTCTTCTTCATATAGTCCAGCTTCTTGGATTATTTGCTCATCATAGAGATTGAATAATTATGTTGAAAGCATACAACGCTGACACACATCCTTCCTTATTTTAAGCCATGCAGTATCCCTTTGTTCTGTTTGAATGACAGCCTCCTGGTCTATTTACAGGTTCCTCATGAGAACAATTAAGTGTTCTGGAATTCCTATTCTTTGGAATGTTATCCATAATTTGTTATGCTCCATACAATCGAATGTTTTTGAATAGTCAATAAAACACAAGTAAACATCTTTCTTGTATTCTTTGCTTTCAGCCAAGATCCATCTGACATCAGCAATGATCCCTCATTCTACCTCCTTTTCTGAATTCAGCTTACATTTCTTAAAGTTCCCTGTCAATATACTACTCTAATCATTTATTTGTCTGACTCGATGGCACACAACAACAACAACAACAATCATTTCTTAAGAGCTCTGATAGCATTTTGCCTCAGGCACTTGACTGCTAACCAGAAGGCTGGCAGTTCAAACCACCCAGCCACTTTTCAGAAGGAAGGTTGGATAACCTATTTCGGTAGTGATACCACTTCGGAAACCCAAGGAGGGGTTTCTATGAGTCAGGTCTGACTCAATGGCAAATAACAACAACAACAATCATTTCTTATTACCTTCAGAAAAATTTTACTTTCGCACGATATGAATAATATTGTTCAATAATTTTCACATTCTGTTGGATCAACTTTCTTTGTAATGGGCACAAATATCGACCTCTCCCCAGTCAGTTGGCCACGTAACTGTCTTCCAAATTACTTGATGTAGATGAGGAAGTGCCTTCATCATGGCATCCATTTATTGAAACTTCTCAATGGGTGTTCCATCAATCCCTGGAACCTCAGGTTTTTGCCAATTCCTTCAGTGCAGCTTCAACTTCTTCCTTCATTAGCCATAGGACATTAGACATAGAAAATATGTCTTACAAAAAAAGCAATGTAGTTGCATATTTAATTTAAATGTTGAAAATAAAAAGAAATTAAGAATATCTAAACTATACCTTTTGCAATTTCATTAACTAAATATATTCAGAAAAATAGAGACATGTAGAAATGATCAAAGAAATCACTGAAGAAGGCCACTGTACTGGAAGTACGTAAAGTGTAGTTTCTTAGGTGAGATATGAAACTAAGTTTCCCCTTCTTATTTTAATCCTGGGAGAGGAGGAAGGAACACTAATACAAATTATCCTCACACCCATCCTCCTATTCATACATGTCAAAGAATATGTTCATTGGATTAATTTGGTCACATAAAACTGACAACAAAAACCACTAAACAATTATTGCTTAATGGAAGAAAAGCTAATTTCTTCACATAAAGTAATCATGTGAAATATGCAGCCTGAACTGATGTGGCTTTCTCTAGCTCTCTGCTAATCCTCCTTAGTATAGCCCACATTGGTATAAAATAGTTGCTGAAGTTTCAGCCATCTCATCTCCATCACATTTATTAGAATAGAAGGAGAGAAATAGGAGAAAGTACATCTCTTTTTTTTTTTTTTTTCTTTTTCTGTGAATATTTCCTTAAGTACTTAACTTTTCCCTCACAGTTCATTGCCTGGAACATGACCACTGACAGCCACAAGTAAGTTAATCCATTTATGCACCTAGCTCAATGTATAGGTCCTCTGGTTGATTATCTGGCCTCTATTTCAGGTCCAGATATGGTTTTTATTGTCTGTTGTTATTGGGCACTGTCAAGTCAGTTGCAACTCACAGTGACCCATTGTACAACAGAATGAAACAGTGATCGGTCCTGTGCCATCCTCAAATCATTGGCATCTTTGAGCTCATTGTTGCAGCCACTGTGTCAATCCATCTCTTTGAGAGTCTTTCTTTTTTGTTTTTAATTTGTATTGTGATTTGGGTGAAAGTCTACAAAGTGAATTCATTTTCCATATAGTAGTTCATACACATTTTGTCTAATGATGTTGACTGTAATTTTTCACATTGTAATAGCTCTCTTCCCATTTCCTCCCCACTGTTACCTCTTCCCTGTGTCCTTCCCTCCCATGCACTCCTGCCCTCTGAGCTGTCTTTCTGTGCAGACACTGCCCTTCTGTTCTCCCATGATTGATCACTCCAAGGAGCTATCTACCTGATGTAAAAGTTCAGCCCATATGCTTGTGTTTTATTAGGCAGGAAGCTATGGGAGTGAGTTCAGTTCCAGACCTGAAGAGCAGTTAGGGGCCATAGTCTCAAGGGTTTCACCACACTCTATCAGACCAGTAAACCTGGTCTTTTTTTGTTGTTTTTGTTGTGATTTTGAGTTTTGTACCACATTGTTTTCCCACTCTATCCACAATCTCCTACACAGATGCCCCTCCAAGTGGTTGACAGTGGTAGCCAGGACCATCTAGTTCTACTGATTTCATGGTCATATAGGCTCAAGATTGCATGGTCTATCAGTCCCTTGGACTAATTGTTTCCATGCATTTTTGGTTTTCTTCATTCTTCTTTGTTGTGGTCAAAGAGAGATTCATCATTATCTAGATGCCCACTTGCAAGCTTGTATGATCCCAGTTGCTACTCACCAAACTAGGATGTGGAACAATGTTTTTGGGTAGTATGCTATGCCAATTGAGTTTGATGACCCCTGTGACTATGCTCCTGAGCCCACAAGTCCAACTACTTGCTCCCTCCGGGAAACTGGCTGTGGCCAAGAAGTCACCACAACCTTGTGAGGGTCTTCCTTTTTTCCTGCTGATCTTCTACGTCACCTAGTATGATATCCTTCCTCGGGTAATTGTCCTTTCTGAAAACATGAACAAAGTCTGAGAGACAAAATCTGATCATTCTCACTTCTAGGGTCCATTCTAGCTGCACATCCTCCAAACAGATTTGTTCATCCTTGTAGCAATCTGTAGTATATCCGATATTCTTCACCAACACCACAATTCAAATACATCAATTCTTCTTCCATCCTCTTTATTTACTGTCCAGCTCTAAAATGTATACGAGGCTATTGAAAAGACCATGTTGTGGATCTGGAACAACTTAGTCTTCATAGTGGCATCTTCACTCTTTAACGTGTGAAAGTGGTCTTTTGCAGCATATTCACCCAATGTAATACATTGTTTGATTTTATGACTCCTGCTTGCATGGTCATTGATTGTGGATCCAAGTAAAATGAAATCCTTGACAACTTCAATCTTTTCTCTATTATAGTATTCTGTTGTGAATATTTATTTATTTATTTTTGTCTACTGACTTAATAAGAAATAAAAAGTTATCTGCCTGAAACACAACCAGAAGAGAAGCAACAAGGACAATGGCATAGAAATTGCATTTAGAACAAGTGTAGAACAGAAAACGCTTGAGTCATTAGCCCATCACAATGATCAAATCCAGATAGTCAGGAATAGTGTAGTCCTCTACCTGGGTGGTGGAATAGCCTCCTTGTGTACATTATCTGGCTATTCCTACTTTTGCCATTATCCTCCCTACCTCTTGCTCTGTCCTCTGGGGACTGTTCTTTCTCTCTGACCCTCCATAGCTATATTTGATGTGGAAAATGAACTCTCCATTATGGTGTCTGCAGATTCTTCTAGCGTAGTTAAGGAGACTAAGGATTGCTTTAAAGTCTTAATAGTAACAAACAGTTGCAGTACAGGATTCTGGCTTCTTTTGGCTTTCAGATCTTGTAGTTTTAAGTCTGATTCTACCTTGAGACCACTTACAAGTATAGGCTCGAGTGGGATGACAACATAACTTAATCTGATCTTTACTGTTATCTTGTCTCCCATTGTCTGACGGAGAATTATTAACAGAAAACATTTTTTAAAAGCTTTGGGGCCTGTGATTTATCTCTTGCTAAGACTGCTTCTTCAGAGTAGACTTTTAAGGGTTTCAGTTTGGAGCTCAGAGAAATCGTCATTTTTTTTAACCTCCAAAGGCTCCAAATTTAATACATTTAGAACATAGGCCACAGAGAGCTCCTCTAATATCTAATATCTCTGCTTACAGGTAAGTTAGAAGCTCTGGTAGTGTAGTGCCTAAGGCACTTGACTGTTAGCCAGAAGGCTGACAGTTCAAACACATCAGCCACTCTTCAGAAGGAAGGTTGGGCAATCTACTTCAGTAGTGATACTGCCTCGGAAACCCAAGGAGAGGTCGCTGTGAGTTGGGGCCGACTTGATGGCACATAACAACAACAGGAACATAGGTAAGTTGGATTGAGTGTGAGTTCATCACTTCTAGATCTTTGTTGAAAGCAGCAAGAAACAGCCAGCTCAGCCAACACTCTGATTTTTCCTATTTTCCCTAAGGCTATTTGGCCCACTTTCCAGAGCCTTCTGCTTTCCAAGGAATGGCAGGCAACGGTTTGGCTAGATATTTTGCCATTCAGTTCTACATGTGGCAAGCTTTCTAATCTACAATATCAAGGTCTTTAGGGTCAATTTACATTTAGGTTCTAATATTGTAGTGCACTATGGTCATGTGCCAAATTTAGCATATATTAGGATTGTGATGGCTATGATTAACAGAAACTCAGAAGCGTGATTAACAGAAGATCATTTCTTCCTCTGTCTTTGAGATTCCTAGTAGTACAGGACAGATGAATAAGACCACAACGTTTGTAGGAACTCAAGTCTCTAATTTTATTCTTTTCTATTTCAGTAATGATATTTATTCCCAAGTTTGTTGAAGATGCAAGATATTTGCTAAAGTTCTGATCATTTTGTCTGTATGGCACACCACCAGAGGCAGGTTATTAACTGAAGTTGACTTTACTGGAAAGGACACCTTTTTTACCCTTCTGATTTGAGTCAGCTCTCTGAACATCTTTCCTAGTTGTTTCAGCCAACATTTGTATTCTGTTTTTCAGAACTTTGTCATTTGGTTGGCAAAGCTCAGAGAGAAGATAGAAACTGTTGTCTTTTTTTCTGAGCACTGATATGCCCATTAGTAATTGTGTTTTGGCTTCTAAGAAAAAAAGGTGGAGTACTTGACACACGCAACTAACAGAGGAAATTAAGAATGGAAAAGAGAGATAAACAGAAGGGAATAAATTTATTATGAAACTTCTAAGACAAAGATATTGCTCTGTGCATTTATTCCCTGGATAAACAACTAGGAAATTACTGTTTCTATGAGATCAATAAACTATGATGTGATATCTGTAGCTAAAGAGGCCATCTAATTTATCCAAATCAAGATACTTTTCCATTGAAATGAGAAACTGTTTGTATGATGAAGCAAAAGGTATAAACTGTGATCCTTCAGGGAAAATCAATTAGGATGAGCACTTAAATCTTATGGGTAACTTCACTAGCAGCTGTCATTTCTCTTCTCAGAGGCCTAGAGTTAGGACCATTATTATCAAAGGAGTATAATAATGATAAGGAGCTCTGATGGTGCAGTGCCTAAGGCATTTGATTGCTAGCCAGAAGGTGGTTCAAACCCACCAGCCACTCAGTGGGAAGAAGACTGGACAATCTACTTCCATAAAATTTACTGCCTCAAAAACACAAAGGGAGTTGCT
>NW_006921918.1:1311254-1312036 GCF_000298275.1 Orycteropus afer afer
TGAAAGAGAAAAATTTTCAACCAAGAATTATATATCCGGCAAAATTGTCCCTCAAATATGATGGTGAAATTAGGAGATTTCCAGATAAACAGAAATTAAGGCAATTTGTTACAACCAAACCAAACTTACAAGAGATGCTAAAGGGAGTCCTTTGAACAGAGAACCAAAAATAGCAAATAACAACCGACCATTAATACGCAAGAAGACAACCCTGAAACGACAGCTATGGACATATCCAAAGTAAAATGAGCTTATAAGATTGCAAAGAGGGAACCAGAGACATCAATTGGCAAGTGAGGCCAACTACAAACAAAAAATAGGGAAAATACTGTGTAGTTACGGAACTTCTAAATGGTGAGGAAGTTAAGAGAGTTGCAAATAGAATGGACTGTTGTAACAAGTTGTGTACCTAACACCATACACAAAAACGAACTCCAGATGGATCAAAGACTTAAATGTGAAACCTAAAACTATACAGTTACTCAAGAAAAATCTAGGGACAAATTTAAGGGCCCTAATACATGGCATAAATGGACTATACAATAGCCAAAAGATGGAAACAACCTAGGTGTCCATCAACTGAGGAATGGATTAACGACTATGGTACATACACACAATGGAATACTATGCAATGCTAAAGAATAATGTACAATCTGCAAAATACCTCATAATGTGGATGAACTCAGGGGACATTATGCTGAGGGAAATAAGTCAATCACAAAAGGACAATTACTGTATTAGTCCATTATTGTAAAAGTTAAGGAAAGGTTTATCTATAGAAG
>NW_006921918.1:1313966-1323955 GCF_000298275.1 Orycteropus afer afer
AAAAGATAACTTAATTACTATTTTCAATGAAGAGCTTAAACAATATTGAAAAAAAAAGGAAAATTCCATTAAAAAATTGATAAACTTATTTAACTCAAGAGTTAAAATACTTTCTCATAGTAATTCAATAGGGATCCAGGATTTGAACTTATGTGTGTCTGAAGCCAGGCACTCTTGATTCATTCTGCCATATTATTAAAACCATCCATTCCTCAGAGACCAGGGTGTCTTCATGATCAGTAATATGCCTCCTCATTAGAATGTATATGAAAATGCATAGGATAGAAGATTTTCAGTCCATCATGTTGATGTTGACACAGCCTTGTAGAATTTTATTTGGGTAGTCCAGAATTACAAACTATGGGAATCATTTGTTTTTCTTCTTTTCTCCCATACGTCTTATAGACGTAACTAATCAAACTTGACATTACCTCCAACGAGACTTGACTTGGTCTCATAATCTTCAACACAGCATTTCAAACAGTGTCTTCAAGAGTAGGAATTCAAATTGAAATTAATTTCTCCCCCTTTGTTAGCTTCAACATCCTAAGCACTGGACACTTGTTACGATAATTGTGGCATACTATGGGAGTCCTTGAATTGAGTAAATAGCTAATGTGCCTGATTGTCAATGAAATGTTAGAGGTTTGAGTCTACCCAAGGGATCTTTGGAAGAAAGGCCTGGTGATCTACTTCCAATAATTCAGCCATATAAAACCGCATAGGGAAAGCAGTATGGCAATTCCTTTAAAAGCTAGAATTAGAAATACCATTTGACCTAGCAATCTCATTACTAGTTATATGTCCTAAAGAAGTGAGAGCCAGGACAAGAACAGATATATGCACACCCATGTTCATTGCAGCACTATTTACAATAGCAAAAAGATGGAAACAACCTAGATGCTATCAGCAGAAGAATGCATAACCAAATTTGGTGCATACACACAATGGAATACTGTGCAACATTAAGCAATAATGTAGAATCTGAAAACACCACATAACATGAATGAACTTGGAGCACATGACATGGAGTGAAATAAGTCAATCACAAAAAGACAAAAATAGTATTAGTTCATTATTGTAAAAAGTCTAGGAAAAGTTTATACATGGAAGGAAACTTTCTTTGTTGGTTACCCAGTGTGGGAGGGGAGGGGAAGGAACACTGCAAAAAAAAAAAAAAAATGCATTGACCCATCTCACTTTAGTTTTGTGTATTTCACTGTACATAAATTATATTTCAATAAAATGTATTTTTAAAAAATTATATAAGAGATAAGGTTTTATTAAGTCAATCTTGGAGTCATAATAAAAAGGTATAAGAAATCTAGCAAAAATAAAAATTAAAAATAAATAAAACCCCATAGGGAGCATTCTTAAAAGATGGAGGCATAAACTGATCCATATTCTGAATCTCTCCCATAAATACAACAATAAATACAACAAGGAAATGGTGAATGGCTTTGAGAGACTCTGAATAGAGAAACAAAAGAAAGCAATATGGAAATGGAGGAACTCTGAATAGGGGAGCAGAGGCAAGCAGCATAGAAGTGTAGACAGTCAAGAATCAATGAATCAATGAGTTGTGTATGGTAGGAAAATTGCATCTCCCACCATCCCTGCCCCTTCTTTGCCCACATAGGCTGCCAGTTGCTATGAACTGGGGAAGAAGCCCTAGTAAAAGAGCCGCTTCCCTAACCATACAACTCTTGTCTGTACAGAGACAGAACCCAAATCTTCTGCTCTAAAATCAGTAAGGCAGACCTTCCTGGGGGTCCATTCGGAGTGTGCCAACATCTCCTCCATGCAAGCACTATTAGTTGCAAGCCTATTGTGAATTGCTATGAAGGGCCTTTGCAATGGAGTATACTCTCATAGTCAACACACTGCCTGCCTCTATATGTACTCAATAGCATAGGTCTCTGAAACCAACAGGACAGATTTCCCAGGGAGTCAGTTCAGGTCTATCTGTTCCCCCTTATGGTCGACAACGAACACTGTTTATAGAGGCTGCTGTGTACTAAGAAGCAGGAATCTGGAGTGGAGGCTATAACCTCAAGCAACATACTAGCGGAGGGGCTCTGATAGCTATAAGGCAGACCTCCCTGGAGATTTGTTTGGAGTATGACATCCCCTCTTCCAAACAGATACTGTCACATGGAAGCTGGCTGTAGCCTGCACTGAAGTCTTCTGCCATAGTTAGCACTTTACCTGCTTCCTTGGCATTCCATAACTCAGGCTTCTGAAACCAACAGGACTCTTTTGGGGTCAATTTAGGTCATTCTTCTCTGACTCCTTGTCAGCACTGAGGACTGCTGACTGTCTGCTGCACACTAGGAAGCAAGCATCTTGAGTGGAGGCTTTACTCAGATCCAGCCATCTACTGTTGTTGTTGTTGTTGTTATGTGCCGTTGAGTCAGACCTGACTCATAGCGACCCCTCCTTGGGTTTCTGAGGCAGTATCACTACAGAAGTAGATTGCCCCATCTTCCTTCTGAGAAGTGGCTGGGGGGTTTGAACCACCAGCCTTCTGGTTAGCAGTCAAGTGCCTTAGCCACTACTCTACCAGAGCTCCCAATCTACTAGAAGGGCTCTAATAGCAACAAGGCAGACTCCATTGAAATCTGACTGGAATCTGATAGCCCCTCTCACATCTGGTAACTGTTAATTGCAAGACTGATGCAAATTACTACATTGTTGATCATAAGGGAGAACAGATAGACCCAAACTGACTCCCTGGGAAATCTGTCCTGCTGGTTTCAGAGACCTAAGCTATAGAGTACACAGGGGGGAAAGTAGCTTGTTGACTATGAGAGTAGACTCCACTGCAAAGGCCTTCCATAGCAATTCACAATAGGCAGAGGAAAGCAGACCTCCAAGAAACCAGGGAGAAGAAACTAGTGCTAAGAATTTTCTTCCATAGTGGATAGAGAGAGAAAGACTTCCACTAAAGCTGGCACCCTGAATTCAGTCTTTTAGCCTCCTAAACTGTGAGAACATGTATTTCTGTTTGTTAAAGCCACCCACTTGTTATATTTCTGTTAAATAGACAACATCCAAGAGAATAAAATACCTAGGAATATGCCTAAACATAATAGGAAGGACTCATACAATGATAATAAAACACTGCTGAAAAAGATTAAAGAAGATATATATAAATAAATGCAAAGATGTTCTATATTCTTGAGTTTGAAGACTTAACATTGTTAAAATGCCAGTATGACCCAAAGTGGTCTATAGGTTCAATGCAATCCAAATCAAAATTCCTATAGCCTTCTTTAGAGAAGTGGAAAAACAAAACAACAACAACAAAACCTCAGCTTTTTATGTGGAATGGCTAGAGGCAACAAATAGCTAAAGGAATGTTGTAAGAAAGAGAAGAGCATAGTAGGAGGATTCACAATTCTTGATTGTAAAACATACTTTACAGGTATACAGTTCTAGGAAAATTGGAAGTCTTTGCCCAGTCTTCCTTCCAGGTAGTGCTGTTGTTTTTGAACCACAAATCTTCTGGTCAGCAGTCAAATGCCTTAGGCACTACACCACCAGAGCACCATCGTAGGCAACAGTGAGCTGAAATGGACTGGTATTGGACATTTTGAATCAAACAAGGTATGGTCTACTATGTTAAGAATGACAAAGAGAAATTGTGTCACATTCATTATCAAAAAGAACATTTCAAAATCTATCCCAAACCACAATGCTGTTAGTGATAGGGTAATAACCATATGCCTAAAAGGAAGACCAGTTAATATTACTATTAGTCAAATATATTCACCAACCACTAAAGCCAAACATGAAGAAATTGAAGATCTTTACCAACATCTGCAATTGACCAAATATGCAATCAAGGTGTATTAATAATTACTGTTCATTTCGAGAGGGAAATTGGAAACAAAAAAGAAGCATTGATAGTTGGAAAATATGGCCCTGGTAAAAGAATTGATGTGGGAGATCAAATGATAGAATTTTACATGACAAATGACTTTTTCATTGCAAGTACATTTTTTAAACAACATAAACAATAACAATAAATGAGGACTTCACCAGATGGAATACACAGGAATGAAATTTACATATGTGGAAACAGATGATGGAGAAGTTCAATGTCATCAGTCAGAACAAGGTCAGAGGCCAACTGTAGAACAGACTACTATCAATTGCTCTTATTGAAGTTTAAGTTGAAGGTGAAGAAAATTAAAACATGTCCATACAGCCAAAATATGACCTCGAGTGTATTCCACCTGGATTTAGAGACCTTCTGAAGAATAGAGTTGATGCACTGAACACCAGTGGCAGAGAGTTGTGGGATGACATCAAGGACATTACATATGAAGAAAGCAAAGTGTCATTAAAAAGACAGGAAGGGAAGACCAAAATGGATGTCAGATGGAACTCTGAAACTTGCTCTTGAACAGAGAGCAGCTAAAGTGAATGGAAGAAATGATGAAATAAAAGAGCTGAACAAAAGATATATCACAAGGTGGCTTGAGAAGACAAGGTAAAGTATTATAATGAAATGTGCAAATAACTGGAGTTGGAAAATCAAAGGTGCAGAAACAGTCTGAAGGTCTCAAGCTGGAAGAACTGAAAAAAAATTAAAGCCTCAAGTTGTGATAATGAAGGATTCTATAGCAAAATATTAAATGATGCAGAAACATTAAAAGAAGGTGGAAGGAATATAGAGTCACTGTAACAAAAATAATTGTTTGGAATTCAGTTTTTTCAGGAGATAGCATATGAACATGAACTGATAGTAATGAAGGAAGAGGTCCAAGCTGCACTGAAGGAGCTGGAAAAACAAAAGACTCCAGGGATTGAAAGAATACCCATTAAGATTGTTTTGGTTACCTAGTACCACTCTGACAAGAAATATACCACAAATGGGATGATCTTAACAAACAGGAGTTTATTCTTACAATTTGGAGGCTTTAAGTCCAAGTTCAAGTGCCAGGCTCTAGGGGCTGGGTGAAAGCCCCTCAACTTTGGGATCCAGCTCTGCCTCCTGCTCCCGGCCCACTGGAGCTAGAGGTGTTTCTTCACTCAGACAGCTGCTGGCTGCTGAGGCTGAGAAGCCCCAAGGTTGACAAGCAAAATGGCACAGTCTCGATGTTACCAAACTACACGGCAGGCCATTAACTTAAGTCCATTGTAAGTCCCAATGTCAGCAGAGCATAGCAGGCTGCTGAGCAATGACGTGTATACATGCAGGGTCCAAGCATGTTGTAAGCTAGAGATCATTCCCAAAGTTGCTGCTTAATACAGGAAGCAGACCACATACCCAAAAACATCTACTCAGCTGCTTGTGGTAGATCCCATCATGGAGTTGATTGTCAGCCAGTCTCATCATGGAGAACAACTACCACCAGCTGCCCAGCCACTCAGCCAGGCCCAGCCAAATTGACACACAAACGTAACTACCACAAAGATGTTTCAACAAATACATGCAGTGCTGGAGGAGCATACTCATTTATGCCAAGAAATTTGGAAGGTGGGTCTTTGGCCAACAACTGAGAGAGGTCCATATTTGATCTAATAGAATGTGGAAATTATCAAACAATAACAGTATTATCACAACAAGTAAAATTTTACTGAAAATAATTCAAAACCAGTTACAGCAGTACGTCAACAGGGAACTTCCAGAAATTCAAGTTGGATTCAGAAGAGGGCATGGAATGTGGAATATCTTTGTTGATATCAGCTGGATCTGGCTGAGAGCAAAGAATGCCAGAAGACATTTAACCATTTTTTATTGACTATACAAAGGCATTCAAGTGTGTGGACCATAACATTGTGAAGAACAGGAATTCCAAAACACTTAATTGTGCTCATAAGTAACTTGTACATAGACCAAGAGGCTGTCATTCACACAGAACAAGGGGATACCACATGGTTTAAAATCAGGAAAGGAGTGTGTCAGAGTTGTTTCCTTTCACTATATTCAATCTGTATGCTAAGCAAATAATCTGAGATGCTGTAACATATGAAAAACACAGCATCAGGATTGGAGGAAAACTCATTAACAACCTGAGAAATGCAGAAGGCACAACCTTGCTTCCTGATAGTGAAGAGACTTGGAACTCTTACTGGTCACAGAATGCAGTCTTCAGCATGGATTATACTTCAACATAAGGGAAACAAAAATCTTCACTACTGGATCCATAAGCAACATCATGATAAATGGAGAAAGGATTGAATTTGTCAAGGATTTAATTTTATTTGGATCCATGCCCATTGTGGTAGTTAAGTTTGTGTGTCAGCTTGGCTGGACCTGGTTGAGTGGCTGGGCAGCTGAATGTAGTATTCCCCGTGATGAGACTGGTAATCTACTTCATAGTGAAATCTACAGTGAGCAGCTGAGTACCTGCCCTAGGGATGTGGTCTGCTTCCTGTATATAAGGAGAAGCCTTGGGGAATGGTCTCTAGTTTATGGAACTCTTGGATCCTGCATGTAGCCGTGTCATTGTTCAGCAGCCTGCCATGCTCTGCCGACCTCGGGACTTACAATGGACTTGAATTAATGGCCTGACATATAGTTTGGTAACATCAGGACTGTGCAATTTTATTTGTCGACCTTGGGGTTGTTAGCCTCAGCAGCCAGTAGCTGCCTGATTGAAGAGATGCCTCTAGCTTTAGTGGGCCTGGAGCAAGAGGCAGAACTGAAGCCCAAGGTCTAGGGTCTTTCACACAGCTCCTAGAACCTGGCACTTTGAACTTGGACTTAAAGCCTCCAAACTATGAGAGAATAAACTCCTGTTTGTTAAGGCCACCCCATTTGTGGTATATTCTTGTCAGAGCAGCCCTAGGTAACCAGAACACCCATGGAAACGTTGTTGTTGTTATGTGCCGTGGAGTCAGACCTGACTCACAGCTACCCTTCCTTGGGTTTCTGAGGCAGTATCACTATGGAAGTAGATTGCCTAACCTTCCTTCCGAGGAAACATTAGTCAAGAAATTAAATGACATATTTCATTGGGCAAACCTGCTTCAAAAGCTGTTTTTAAATTGATTAAGAGAAAGTTGTTACTTTGAAGACTAAGGTACACCTGACCCAAGCAATGGTATTTTCAATAGCCTCATATGCACACAAGAGCTGGATAATGAACAAGAAGGACTCAGAAGAATTCATGCATCTGAATTATGGTTTTGGTAAAGAGTATTGAATGTACCATGGACTGCTAGAAAAAGCAACAAATTCATCATCTTAGAGGAAGTATAGCTAGAATGCTCCTTAGATATGAGAGTGGCCATATTTAGTCTCTCATACATTAACAACCTGAGATATGCAGACGATACAACTTTGCTTGCTGAAAGTGAGGATGACTTAAGGCACCTACTGATGAAGGTTGAAGAATACAGTCTGCAGTATGGATTACATCTCAACATAAAGAAAACAAAAATCCTCACAACTGGACCAATGAGCAGCATCACAATCAATGGAGAGAAGATTGAGGTTGTCAAGGAATTCACATTGCTTGGTTCTACAATCGATGCCAATGGAAGCAGCAGTCAGGACATTAGACGACGTGTAGCATTGGGAAAGTCAACTGCGAAGGAACTGTTTCAAGTGCTGAGGAGCAAGGATATCTCCTTGAGGACTAAGGTGCGCCTGACACAAGCCATGATATTTCCAATCACCTTGTATGCATGTGAGAGCTGGACAATGAATAGGGAAGACCGAAGAAGAGTTGATGCTTTTGAGTTGTGGTGCTGGCGAAGAATGCTGAAAGTACCATGGACTGCTAAAAGAACTAACAGATCTGTCCCGGAGAAAGTGCAGCCAGAATGCTCCTTGGAAGCAAGAATGGCCAGACTTCGTCTCACCTATTTTGGTCATGTTGTAAGAAGGGACCATTCCCTGGAGAAGGATGTCATGCTTGGTAGGGTGGAGGGTCGACGAAAGAGGGGGAGGCCTTCAAGGAGATGGATTGATACAGCGGCTACAATGATGGGCTCGAGTATAGCAGGGATTGTGGGGCTGGCGCGGGATCGGGCAGTGTTTCGTTCTGCTGTGCATGGGGTCGCGATGAGTCAGAAACGACTCGACGGCACTTAACAACAACAACAACAACTATGGTCATGTTGTCAGAGGAGACCAGTCTTTGGGCTATATCTACACTACCTATCATGATATATACCTATAAATCAGGTTAATCGTATATATATATATATATATATATACTTATTGCATGATATAGAGGTATATATCATGGTAGGTAAAGTAAAGGGTCAACAAAAAATGGGAAAACCTTTAATGACATGGATTGACACAGTGGCTGCTATGATGGGCTCAAGCAGGGCAATGATTGTGAGGATGGCAAAGCATTGGGTGGTGTTTCATTCTGTTGTGCACAGGGTCACTTTGAATCGACACCAACTTAACGTCACCAAACAACAGCAACACTCAGCCCCCATAATCAAAACAATCTGACACTGATACAACAATAGGTACACAGACCAATGGAATAGAATTTAGGGTCCAGAAATAAACTCATACATAAGGTCAACTGATTTTTGCCAAGAGTCCTAAATCCATTCAAGGGGGAAAGAACAGTCTGATTAATAAATAGTGTTGAAAACACTTGATTTTCTCATGCAGAAAAATGAAAGAGGATCCATCCCTCACACCATACCTAAAACAAAACAAAACAAAAATCATAAAAGATTAATGAGCTAAATGTGAAAACTATAGCTATGAAATTCTTAGAAAAAAATGTTGGAGCAAGGTTGTCAGGACTTGCTTTTGACAATGGAATATCTACTATAATAACAAAAACACAAACAGAAAAGACAAAATAAATAAATATGGCATCATAAAAATTAAAAAAATATATATATTTATCAAAACACTTTACCAAACAAGTGAAAAGACAAGCTAACAACTGGGAGAATATCTTCATAAATTTGTTTCTGACAAGAATATAATACCCAAAATATATATATAAAACTTAGAAAACTTAACAACAAAAAGAAAAATAACAGAATCATAATATGGGCAAAGGACTTGAATAGACAATTCATCAAAGGGAACATTCATGAGGCTGCCAGATACATGAAAAGATGCCGATGCCTAGTGTCATTAGTCATCAGAGAGATGCAAATCAAACCCAAAATGAGATATTATTTCACTGCCACAAGACAGCTAAAATAAAAAGAAAATGCAAAACAGAAAATAACAAATGCTGGTAAGGATGTGGGGAAATTGATGGCATAGTGATAAACACTTGACTGCTAACCGGGAGGTCAGCAGTTCAAACCTTTCTGCCACTCCATGGAAGGAAGACTGGGCAATCTACTTCCATAAAGATTTATGACCTTGGAAACCCAAGTGGGGGTCACTATGAGTCAGAAACAATTATATGGCAGTGAGTTTTTTTGTGTGTGTTTTACCCATTGCTGATGTGAATGCAAAGTAGTACAGTCATTGTGAGAAGTGTGACAGTTGCAAAACAAACAACTAAAAATAGAACTAACATGTGACCCAGCAATTCCATTCCTGGACAGACAGCCTTGAAAAGTCTCTCTTGAAAGCAAAGATTCAAAAAGAGATTTGTACACCAATGTCAATAGCAGCATGATTTATAATAACCAAAAGGTGGAAACAACCTAAATCCCCATAAAGAGATGAATGGATAAACAAAATGTCGTACATGTATTCAATGAAATATTACTCACATAGTAGAAGAAATTAAGTCTTGATACGTGCTACAGTATAGATGGAGTTTGAAGACATTATGCTCAATGGACTAAGTCAATCACAAAATGACATATATTGTATAACCTCATTTATATAAACAGAGAAGAAAAGACAAATGTCTAGAGTTCAAAGTTTATTACTAGCTCCAAGGGGCAGGAAGGAGTAAGAAGGGGGGAGAGTTGATAACAGTGATGAATAAAAACATTCATTAAGGGTGAGTTTGCACAACTAATTACTGTTGTTGTTGTTGTTGTTGTTAAGTGCCGTCGAGTCGTTTCCGACTCATAGCGACCCC
>NW_006921918.1:1326157-1334430 GCF_000298275.1 Orycteropus afer afer
AGGCCAAATTTTCCAACTACCGGTGATTCTTCTTTGTTTCCAACTTTTGCATTCCAGTCACCAGTGATAATTAACACATCCTGATTGCATGTTTGGTGAATTTCAGACTGTAGAAGCTGATAAAATTCTTCAATTTCCTCATGTGGCTTTGGTGGTTGGGGCATAAATTTGAATAACTTGTGCACTTGTAAAACAGTGAATTGGCAAAAGTTGTGTGATGTATGTATTTACAAGTACAACAAAGTTAAGACTGCTTACATACAAGTAAAAATCTCTTAGGATTGAGGTTCTGGGTTTGGAGATTTAGAGTCATGGTTTCATGGGACATCCCAGTTAATTCATCTAATAACGTGTTCAGTTCTTCCTCCTAATTCATTTTGTAGTACCTGGTGTCTTAAAAGCTTGCAAGCAGCAATCCAACTCGTGAAAATTAGTTTCTGATCACCTGAACAAAGGAAAGAAAAACAGGAACAGGAAGAGGATACAGAATGTGTGGCTAATTGTCTCCATGAACAACTGCTTGCTCTGTCATGTGGTCAGAAGAACTGGATGGTACCTGGCTGCCATTACTGAGCATTTTGGTCCAGGATTCTGTAGAAAAATCCTTATCAAAAGGGAGAAAGGCAGAACAGAATTTTAAATTCTCATGGAGTCCAGCCTTTCTAGACTCACGGAGGATGGATGAACTTCAGGAAACTATTTTCCTGAAGTAATTTTTGAATCTTAAACCAAAAATATCACCTGAAATATTTTGAAAATGAAGCAATACTTTATCTTAACTAGTAAAATAATGTCTGCTTTGAGCAGTATGCTCTTTTAAGAACTACCTCATGTGATCAAAGAGATAAGAGCAACTCAAAAGATTAGACAGGAATCTTATGGGACAGTGAGTTTTTGTTAATGGTGGAGGAAATACTCAGAGAAGGAAACTGAAAATGGTTGTATGAGTTGAAGAATGTAATCAATCTCAATAAATTGTACATGTACAAACCATGAGTTGGTGTATTTTTTGCTGCATATATTCTCAATAACAAAGGAAAGAAAGAGAGAGACAGAGAAATGAAGGAAGGAAGGAAGGAAGGAAGGAAGAAACTAAAGCATTGGGGAGAACTAAACAAAACCAGACTAAATCCTATAACATTGTTCTTGTCTGACACAAATGGGGTTGCCATGAGCCAGAAGAGACTGCATGGCAACTGCTTTTACTAGTCATGTAAATTCTAAACTACTCTTTAGGTTGCTGTTGTTGTTAGGTGCTGTCAAGTAGGCTCTGATTCAAAGCAATACTATGCACAGAGGAAGCTCATTATCTTCAGCCAAAATAAAGCCAGGCACTGACTGAGGAGAACAGACCATCAACCATTCATAGGTAAGTTCAAGTTAAAGCTGAAGACAATTAAAAGAAGTCTGGTACAGCCAAAATATGACCTTGATTATATCATTCCTGAATTTAGAGACCATATAAAGAATAGATTTGGTTCACTGAACACCAGTTACTGAAAACTAAAGGAATTGTGGTATGACATCAAGAACATCTTCCATGAACACCCTGATATGCAATTCAAAAGAATTATACTCAGGTATCTTCAAAGGATTGAGAGGCAGATTATGGAAAAAATTAAAGAAAACACAGAATAAAATCTGACAACAATTTTGGAAGAAAATACAAGGACAAAATGCAAAATAAATGAAAAAATTAGAAATGATACAAAAATCTACAGATAGAAATCCAGAAGATTAATACTACATTTTCAGAAATAGAAAATACATTGAAAGGGCAAAGGGGTAGAATCAAAACAATGGAAGACAGAATTAATGAAATTGAAGATAAATACCTGAATACTTCTTTGGAAAGGGAGCAATCATTAAAAAAAGAGAAGAAACCCTAAGTTTCATGTGGGATACCATCAAAAGGAATAACCTATGTGTAATCAGAATTCCAGAACAGGAAGAGAAAAACAAAACCACTGAGAAAATTGTCCAAGATTTGTTGGAAGACAACTTCCCTGATATGATGAAATATGAGAATATATCCATTCAGGAAATCTGACGAACCCCAAACAGGATAGACCCCACAAGAAAAATCACTAATACACATCACAATCAAACTCACCAAAACCAAAGACAAAGAAACTATCCTGAAAGCAGTATGGGAAAGACAAAAAGTTACCTAAAAAGGACAACTAATAAGAATAAACTCTGATTTCTCAACAGACACCATACAAGTAAGAAGGCAATGGGATGGTATATATAAAACCATAAAAGAGAACAATTTCCAGCTGAGGATCACACACCCAGCAAAACTGTCCCTCCTATATGATGGTGAAATTAGAAGATTTCCAGATAAGCAGAAATTAAGGGAATTTGTTAAAACAAGACCAACCTTACAAGAACTATTAAAGAGAGTCCTTTGAGCAGAGAATCAATAATAGCAGACAGCAACCAACCATTAATACACAAGATGACATAACCAAGAAACCAACATAACTATGAAATTATCCAAAGTAAGATAGGCTTACAAGATTGTAAGCAGGGAACCAGAGACATCAACTGGCAAATGAGGGCAAATGTAGATTTGTTGCAAACTAAAAACAAAAAGAGGGAAAAAATAGTGTAGTTACAGAACTTCTAAATGGTGATGAAGTTAAGAGAATTGCAAGAAAGAATGGACACTTCTCTCAAGGAGAAAATTATAAATTACAAGGTAACCTCAAAGAAAATGATAAACCTTCACATTACAATAAAAAAGAGGAAAAGCACAAATATTTAGCAAATACTGAAACAGCAGCAACAAAGGAAATGATAACATGATTCATAAAGATAATGAGCTCAGGACAGAAAATTATATGGAACAAATAAACAAGGAATACCATGAAAAAACACATAGCAAAATTACAGCAACAATTCATACTTGTTGATAATTACACTGAATGTCAATTCATTAAATTCATAGCTCAAGAGATGGAGAGTTGCAGACTAGGTCAAAAAACAACCCATCAATATGCTGTCTACAAGAGACACACCTTAGAGACAAAGACAAATGTAGAATAAATATCAAAGGTTTGACTGGAGCTGGTGTATGGAAAGTGAAATTTCTCTATAAACTTTCACTCAAAACAAAATAAACATTTTTTTAAAAAATTGAAAAAAAAAATATAAAAATAAAATGCAACAGGAGAAAAAAATCAAAGGTTGGAAAAAGATAAATCAAGCATTGGCAACAAAAAAAGAGTAGAAATGCTAATATTAATTTCTGATCAAATCAACTTTAAGACAAAATTCACCATAAGAGACAAAGAAGGACATTGTATAATGATTAAAAGATCAATTGAACAAGAAGATGTAACCATAATAAGTATCTATGGACCAGTGAAAGAGGCCCAAAATACATAAATCAGACTTTAACAGAATTGAAAAGGCAACTAGATGACTCCACAGTCATAGTAGGAGATTTTAATACACCCCATTCAATAAAAGAACAGCTGGAAAGAAACTCAACAAAGACACAGAGCTAAACAATACAATCCACCAACTTGATCTTATAGACATCTACAGAGCAATTCACCCAACAACAGCACAATATACATTCTTTTCCAGTGTACATGGAATGTTCTCCATGATAGATCTTATGTTAGTCCATAAAGCCAGCTTTCAATAAATTTTAAAACATTGAAATACTGCAAAACAACTTCTCAGATCACAATGTCATCAAATTAGAAATCAACAATAGGAAGATCAATGGAAAAAGAGCAAACACATGGAAACTGAACAACACTGTCCTTAAGAATGACTGGGTAATAGGAAAAAAAATAAATGAAATTCAAAAATTTCTTGAATCAAAAGAGATGAAAACACAGCACACCAAAATATTTGGGACACAGCAAAAGCAGTGATACGAGGACAATTTATAGCAAGAATTGTATACATCAAAAAAGAAGAAAGAGCCAAAATCAATACTTTAAAAGAAAGTCTCCAACAATTAGAAAAAGAGCAGCAAGAAAAGCCTACAGTCACCAGAAAAAAAGGAAATAATAAATATTGGAGCAGAAATCAATGAAACAGAAAATAAAAAAGACGATAGAAAAAATCAACAAGACTAGAAATTGGTTTTTTGAAAAGATTAATAAAATTGACAAACCAGTGGCAAACTTAACAAAGGAAAAGAAGGAGAGAATACAATTAACACAAACAAGAAAGGAAATGGGCCACACACAACAGAACTAACTGAAATAAAAAGGGTAATATGAGGGTACTATGAAGAACTATAACAAATTTGAAAATCTGGAAGAAATGAATAGATTTCTAGAAACACACTCCTTACCTAAACTAACAAAAGACTGAGGTGGAAAAGTTGAGCAGACCCATAACAAAAGAAGAAATTGAACGGGTCATAAAAAAATTACCAACAGAAAAAAGTCCTGGCCCAGATGGTTTCACTGTAGAATTCTACCAAACATTTGTAGAAGAACTGACACCAACCTAACCCAAACTATTCCAAAACATAGAAAAGGACAGAATCCTCCCAAATCCATTTTATGAAGCAAGCATGACCTTGATACCAAAACCTGGCAAAGACATCACTCAAAAGAAAAACTACAGACCAATATCCCTCATGAATATAGATGCAAAAATCTTCAGTAAAATCCTAGCCAATAGACTCCAAAAACATATCAAGAAAATGATTCATTATGATCAAGTGGGGTTCACATCAGGTATGCAAGGATGGTTCAACATTAGAAAAACAATCAACTTCATCCAGCACATAAATAAAACAAAGAAAAAGAACCACATGCTCATATCAATTAATGCAGAAAAGGCATTTGATAAAATCTAACACCCATTCCTGATCAAAACTCTCAGCAAAATAGGAATAGAAGGGACATACCGCAACATAATAAAAGGTATATGTGCAAAACCAACAGCCAAAATTTCTCAATAGAGAGAGGCTGAAACCATTCCCCTTGTGAACAGGGACCAGACAAGGATGCCCTCTATAGTTACTTCTATTCAAAATTGTATTGGATGTCCTAGCCAGGGCAATAAAGCAAGGAAGGGAAATCAATGGCATCTTAATTGGTAAAGAAGAAGTCAAACTATCCCTATTTGCTAATGATATAATCTTATACCTAGAAAAAAACAAGAGACTCAGTAAAAAATCTACTGGAACTAATTGAGAGATTTAGGATCGTGGCAGGATATAAGATCAACATCCAAAAATCAGTTGGATTCCTCTACACCAGCAAAGAGATTGCTGAAAAAGAAATAAGGAAATTAATACCATGTACAATAGCTACCAAAACAAACAAACAAAAACAACTTGGGAATAAATCTTACCAGGGACACAAAAAACCTGTATAAAGAAAACTATAAAAGACTACTTCAAGAAACCATATGAGATCTAAACAAATGGTGGAACATACCATGCTCATGGACAAGAAGGTTGAACATTGTGAAAATGTCATTTCAATCCAAAGCAATCTATACATTCAATGCAATCCCAATCCAAATACCATCAGCATTCTTTAAGGATATGGAAAAAGCAATCACTAACTTTATACGGAAAATAAAGAGATCTTGGATAAGCAAAGCATTATGGAAGAAGAAGAACAAAGTAGGAGGTCTCACACTCCAGGATCTCAAAACCTGCTTACTATACAGCCACAGTAGTCAAAATTTCCTGGTATTGGTACAACAGACATATAGACCAATGGAATAGAATTGAGAACCCAGAAATAGTTTCATCGACCTATGGTCAGCCGATCTTTGACAAAGGGCCAACATATTAAATGGAGAAGAGATTGTCTATTTAAAAAATGGTGCTGGCAAAACTAGATATCCATTTGCAGAAAAATGAAACAAGATCTATCCCTCACAGCATAACACAAAAGCTAACTCCAGATGGATCAAAGACTTAAATGTGAAACCTAAAACTATGAAGTTCCTCAAGGAAAAACTAGAAGCAAATTTAGGAGCCCTAATGTATGGCATAAATAGACTGTCAAGCATAACTCAAAATGCACAAACAGCAGAAGAGAAACTAGATGAATTGGACTTTGTAAAAATTAACATTTTAAATGCTTCCAAAAACTTCTCCACAAGAGTCAAAAGAGAACCTACAGATTGAGAAAAAATATTTGGCAATGACATATCTGATAATGGGCTCATCTCTAGAATTTATAGAGAACTACAATACCTCAACAACAAAAAGACAAATAATCTAATTAAAAAATGGGCAGAAGACATGAACAGGCACTTCACCAAAGAGGATATTTATATGAGTAACAAATATATGAAGAAAGACTGATAATCATTAGCCATTGTTGTTGTTGTTGTTATGTGCTGTTGAGCCAGACCCTACATATAGTGACCCTTCCTTGGGTTTCTGAGGCAGTATCAGTATGGAAGTAGATTGCCCAACCTTCGTTCTGAGGAGTGTCTGGTGGGTTTGAACCATCAGCCTTCTGCTTATCAGTCAAGTGCCGTAGGCACTACTTTATCCAAACTCCTTCATTAGTCCTTAGAGAGATGCAAATTAAAACAACAATGAGATACCATCTTGCCCCAGCATTAGTAGGAAAGTTCAACAAGCAGAAAATAACCAATGCTGATGAGGATGTGGAGAGATTGGGACTCTCATACACTGCTGGTAGGACTGCCAAATGATACAACCACTGTGGAAAGCAGTATGATGATTCCTTAAAAATTGGTATTAGAAATACCATCAGAGCCAGCCATTCCATTACTAGGTATATACTCTAAAGAAGTGAGAGCCAGGACAAGAAAAGATATATGGATACCTATGTTCATCACAACACTATTTACAATAGCAAAAAGATGAAAACAACCTAGGTGCCCACTGAGAGAAGAATGGATAATCAAACTATGGTACATACACACAATGGAATACTATGCAACCTTAAAGAATAACGTAGAATGGTCAAAACACCACATAATGTGGATGAACTTGGAGGACATTATGCTGAGTGAAATAAATCAATCCCAGAAGGAAAAATATTATATTAGTCTGTTATTGTAAAAAGTCAAGGAAACGTTTATATGTGGGAGGAAAATTTTTTGTTGGTTACCAGGGGTGGGAAGGTAGGGGATGGAAAACACTGTTAGATAGTTAGAGACAAGTATTGATTTAAATGAAGAGAAGGACAGTGTACTAAATGTGAGTGATCAGCATGATGGCATTGAGGAAGAGGAAGACTTAGATAGGAGCATGGGAGGTACAGACAACAAAGATGAACCCTTTTGCGTATACAGTATTGCATTGTCAGTGAAAGAAAACATTGATATGTGGATACATAGATGGGTGCACAGGGTAAACAATTTGGCTTAGTACCTAAGGCACTTGACTGCTAACCAGAAGGCTGGTGGTTCAAACCCACCAGCCACTCCTCAGAAGGAAGGTTGGGCAATCTACTTCCTTATTAATGCTGCCTCGGAAACCCAAGGAGGGGTTGCTATCAGTTGGGTCCAACTCAACGGCACACAACAACAACAACAACAACAACAATGTATGTGGAGGGGAGCTCTGGTGGTGTAGTGCCTAAGGCACTTGACTGCTTAACCAGAAGACTGGTGGTTCAAATCCATGAGCCACTCCTTGGAAGAAAGGTTGGGCAATCTACTTCCATTGTGATACTGCCTCAGAATCCCAAGGAGGGGTCACTATGAGTTGGGTCTGACTCGACGGCACATAACAACAACAACGTGTAGGGGAGAGTATGCCCAAGACCATGTATAGGGTAGGCAGACAATGTTTCTACAAGTGTATTTGTATGTACTGTAAGAATTCCCAGATACATGGTAGAGCTGACAAGAGGTAAGGTTGTAGTCACTTCTTGGTTACAGATGGCTACTGACAGTAGAGAGCAGTTGGACCTCTGGGCTTGGGACCGTGTCGCAGGTGACATCAAACTCAACTGACATAACATACTTACTATACAAAAGCATTGTTCCACATCCCTCTTTGGCGAGTAGCAACTGGGATCTTAAAAGCTTGCAAGTAGCCATCTAGATGCAACAATGGGTCTCTTCTTGTCCACAGCAAAGAAGAATGAAAAAAACCAAAGACACATGGAAACAATTGGTCCAAGCAACTGGTGCACCATGCAATCCTCAGCCTGTACAACTATGCGACCAGAAGAACTAGATAGTACCTGGGTACCACTGTCAACCACTCAGAGGGGGATTTCCACAGGAGATCCTGAATAGAGTGGGAGAACAATGTGGAACAAAACTCAAAATCATTTAAGGAAAAAAAA
>NW_006921918.1:1335070-1341006 GCF_000298275.1 Orycteropus afer afer
CAAGTTGCAATGTTAAAAGATTCTATGGGCAAAATATTGAATGATGCATGAAATATCAAAAGAAGATGGAAGGAATACACAGAGTCACTATAACAAAAAGAACTGGTTGATGTACATCAATTTTAGGTGGTGGCATATGATAAGGAAGCAACGATATTGACGGAAGAATTCCAAGCTGCACTGAAGGTATTCTCAAAAAACAAGACTCCAGGAATTGATAGAATACTCATTGAGATGTTTCATCAAGTGGATGCTGTGCTATAGGCACTCATTTGGCTATGCCAAGATATTTGGAAGACAGCTACCTGGCCAATGGACTGGAAGAGATCCACATTTGTACCCATTCCAAAGAAAGGTGATCCCACATGATTGCATGCACTATATTGACAGAGAACTTTCAGAAATGTAAACTGGATTCAGAAGAGGATGTGGGATGAGGGATATATAATTTATGAAGTCAGATGGATCTTGGCTGAAAGCAAAGAATATCAGAAAGATGTTTACTTGTGTTTTATTGACTATGCAAAACCATTTGACTCTGTGGATCATAAAAAAATATGGGTAACATTGAGAAGAATGGGAATTCCAGAACATTTAGTTGTACTCATGAGGAACGTGTACCTAGACCAGAGGGCTGTCATTCAAACAGAACAAGAAGATACTGCATGGTTTAAAACCAGGAAGGGAATGCATCAGGGTTGTATCCTTTCACCACACTTATTAAATCTGTATGCTGAGCAAGTAATCCAAGAAGCTGGACTATATGAAGAAGAATGTGGCTTCAGGATTGGAGGAAGGCTCATTAACAACTTGCAACACACAGATGATACAACCTTGCTTGCTGAAATTGAGGAAGACTTGAAGTACGTACTGATGAAGATTGTAGACTACAGTCTGTAGTATGGATTACAGCTTAATATAAAGAAAAAAAAATCCTCACAACTGGATCAATAAGCAGCATCACGGTAAATGGAGAAAAGTTTGAAGTTGTTGAGGACATTATATTACTTTGTTCTACAATCAACAACAATGGAAGCAGCAGTCAAGGCATCAGATGATGTATTGCATTGGGCAAATCTGCTGCAAAAGACCACTTTGAAGTGCTGAAGAGCAAAGATGTCTCCTTGTAGAGTAAGGTGTGCCTAACCCAAGCCATGTTTATATATTTATTTTTTTCAATCACCTCATATGCATGTGAGAGCTGGACAATGAATAAGGAAGACCAAAGAAGAGTTGATACTTTCAAGTTGTGGTGGCAGTGAAGAATACTGAAAGTACCATGGACTGCCCAAAGAACTAACAAATCTATCCTGGACTAAGTGCATCCAGAATGCTCTTTGGAAGCAAGAATGGCCAGACTTCATCTCACCTACTTTGGTCATGTTGTCAGAAAGGACCATTCTCTGGGGGAGGATGTCATGTTTGGTAAAATGGAGGGTCAATTAAAAAGGGGAAGGTCCTCAAAAAAGATGGATTGACACAGTGGCTGCAATGATGGGATCAGGTATAGCAAGAACCATGGGGCTGGTACAAGACCGGGTGGTGTTTTGTTCTGTCATACTTAAATTCTCTATGAGTTGGAGACCACTCAGCAGCACATAACAACAACATGCACAAAAGAACGAAATACTACCTGGTCCTGTGCCATCCTCACAATCTTTGCTCTGCTTGAGCCCATCATTGCAACCCTGTGTCATCAGTTAATCTTGTAAAGATCTTCCACTTTCTTACTGACCTTCTACTTTACCAAAGTAAGTGACATCTTTACTCCTTAACACTTTAAAGAAGTCTTTTGTCAGATTTGCCCAGTGCAAGATAACATCTAATTTCTTGACTGCTGTTTTCATCAGTGTTGATTGTGCTTATTGGCCCAGTTGTGAGGATGTTTTGTTTACTTTATGTTGTGTGTAATCTATACTGAAGACTTTAGTCTTTGATCTTTTTAAGTTCATGCTTCAAGTCTTCACTTTTAGAAAGCAAAGTTGTGTTATTTGTGTATTACAGGTTGTAATGAGTCTTCCTTCAATCCTGATGCTGTATTGTTCATATAGCATTGTTGTTGTTGTTGTTACGTGCTGTCGAGTCGGACCCGACTCATAGTGACCCCTCCTTGGGGTCCAAGGCAGTATCACTATGGAAGTAGATTGCCCCATCTTCTTTCCAAGGAGTGGCTGGTGGGTTTGAATCACCAGCCTTCTGGTTAGCAGTCAAGTGCCTTAGGCACTGCGCTACCAAAGCTCCTTAATATAGTATAGCTTCTAGGATTATTTGCTCTGAATACAGATTGAATAAGTGTGGTGAAAGGATACAACCTTGACACACAACCTTTCTGATTTTAAACCATTCAGTATCCTTTTGCTCTGTTTGTCTATAAGGTCAAATTGGTAGATTATATTGTTTGGATCTTCTGCATCTTTGTTGAGTTTTTTTTTTTTTTCCAAGCTGTTCTATCTCTTATTGAAAGTGGTATATTCAAGTCTCCTAGTATGACTGTGGAGTCATCTCTTTGCCTTTTCAATTCTGTTAAAGTGTGATTTATGTCTTTTGGGGCTCTTTCACTGGGTCCATAGATACTTATTAGGGTAATATCTTCTTGCTCAATTGATCCTTTACTCATTATATAATGTCCTTCCTTGTCTCTTATTGTGGTTTTCGTCTCAAAGGCAATTTGATTAGAAATTAATGTTGCTACTCCTGCTCTTTTTTGGTTGCCTTTTGCTTGATATATCTTTTTCCAACTTTTGATTTTTATGTCTATTTTTATCTTTTTCCCTAAGGTGTGTCTCTTATAGAAAACATAATCATGGGTTATGTTTTCTGATTTAGTCTGCAACTCTCTGGCTCTTGAGTAGTGCATTTAATCAATTCAGTGTAGTTATTTACAAGTATGAATTTGTTGCTCTCATTTTGTTATATGTTTTTTCATGGTGTTCCTGGATTCTTTGTTCCATATAATTTTCTGTGCTGAGCTCATTATATTTATGAATCATATTATCATTTCCTTTATTGCTGTTGTTTTAGTATTTGCTAAATATTTGTGCTTGTCCTCTTTTTATTGTGATGTGAAGGATTATCATTTTTCTTTGAGGTTACCTTGTGATTTATAATTTTCTCCCCGAGTTTAAAAGTGTCCATTCTATCTTGCAATTCTCTTGACTTCCTCACCATTTAGAAGTTCTGTAACTACACTATTTATGTCCTCTTTTGATCTGTAGTTGTCTTCATTTGCCAATTGGTGTCTCTGGTTTCCTGCTTACAATCTTATAAGCCTATCTTACTTTGGATACTTCTATTGTTGTGTTGCTTTCTGGGTTATGTCATCTTGTGTATTAATGGTTGGTTGTTGTTTGCCATTATTGGTTCTCTATTCAAAGCACTCCCATTAATAGCTCTTGTAAGGTTGCTCTGGTTTTAAAAAATTCCCTTAATTTCTGCTTATTTGGAAATCTAATTTCACCTTCATATTTGAGGGACAGTTTTGCTGGGTATATAATCATTGGCTGGAAATTGTTCTCTTTTAGGGTTTTCTATATACTATGCCATGGCCTTTTCACTTGCATGGTTTCCATTGAGAAATCAGATTTTTTCTTATTGGTTGTCCTTTTTAGGTAACTTTTTATTTTTCCTGTGCTGCTTTCAGGACTTCTTTCTTTGTCTTTGGTTTTGGTGAGTTTGGTGATATGTTTTGGTGATTTTCTTTTGGGGTCTATCCTGTTTGGGGTTCATTAGAATTCCTGAATGGATATATTCTCATCTTTCATCGTATCAGGGAAGTGGTTTTCCAATAAATCTTGGACAATTTTCTCAGTGGTTGTCTTTTTCTCCTCCTGTTCTGGAATACTGATTACATGTAATTTCTTCCTTTTGATGGTATCCCACATGAACCTTAGGTTTTCTTCATTTTGTTTTGATCTTTTATCTGATTGCCCCCTTTCCAAAGACGTATTCAGGTATTTATCTTCAATCTCATTAATTCTACCTTCCATTGATTCAATTCTACTCCTTTGCCCTTTCAATGTGTTATTTATTTCTGAAAATTTAATGTTAATCTTTGGACTTCCATCTGTAGATTTTGTATCATTTCTAATTTTTCATTTCTTTTGTCATTTTGTTCTTGTATTTTCTTCCAAAATTGTTCTAGGGTTTCGTCCTTGATTTCCTTAATTTAGTCAGTGTTTTCCTTGATCTGTCTCCCTATCCTTTGAAGATCCCATTGCTGTTGAGTAAGATCCGACTCATAGAAACCCATCCTTGGGTTTCCAAGGCAGTATCACTATGGAAATAGATTGCCCAATCTTCCTTCTGAGGAGTGGCTGATCGGTTTGAACTGCCAGCCTTCTCATTAGCAGTCAAATGCCGTAGGCACTATGCCACCAGAGCTCCCTCCTTTGACATAACTAAGTGTAATTCTTTTGAATTCCTTATCAGGGAGTTCAAGGCTGTTTCTTCCTCAAGGATGTGTTCTGGGTCTCTATCCTGCTCCCTTGTTTCTACCACTTTATCTTGCTTTTTGGCGTGGACTGTGATGGTCTCTTGTGTCCGAGACATTGTGACATTGTTGTATTTAGATCTCTATTAACTATGTATGAAGAGCAGTTAAGGGTGAATCAGGCTCTATTTCGTGGTCATTTATCGTTGGCCAGTTGGTGGAGAAGGAGGTGGTGGCTCTCATTCAGTAAGTGGAGCTGCATGCCGTGCAGGTGTGGTTGCATTGTATGTGTATGGCTGCTGTCTCCCACTCAGTTAGACAAAAACAAAGATTGAAAAAACATCAAAAAAGTAATTGTAAGTGGACAAAAAACTCACCACATAAACACACAGGAATAATCACTAAGAAAAAAGAAAATAAATAAAAACCCCTGCAATATGTGGGGAGGGGGCAATAAGAGAAAAGAGGTAGAGTAGTAGAATAATGAAGAAAAAATGCAAAAAATGCAAAAAGATAAACAAGGAATGGAATTAACCATGAGAAAGTAAAAAAAAAAAAAAAAAGTAGGGAATCATGAACAGGGAAGAGAGGCAAAGCCTAAAACTAGAACCTGGGAAGGGAGGAATAAAGAACAATAATAAAAAGGACCAAATAATAATAATAATTTTAAAACAGACAAAAACAAACAAACTTTAAAAAAAAAATCTGGGCAGGATGGGGCAGAACACCCAAGCTCTGTCAGAGCACATGGGAAGGGATGGAATTTCCACCAGCCCAGTTGGTGGGTGGGAGTGAGTTTCGGTCACAACTCCATTTACCAAGAAGTGTGGGGTATATGAGAAACAAGGGGAATGTTGAACTTTTATAGTTGTTTGCTTCTGGAATGTGCTTGTGGTTCCCTGCAAATGGATCCTATTCTTAAGTCCCTGGAATCTGGGAGAATGCTGCCACTTTAAATAACCAAAATGGTCAAACTACTTGTAAACATTCAAAATAGTTGCACCCTCGGACAGGCAAAAGTCCACAGCTGACTCTGTCTCCCTTTTTGTTGCTTTCCCTTTTATTCTTGGGCCACCAGTGCAGTCCTCCGTGTAGCCCCTGGCTAGCAGGGCTAATTTTTAGGTTAATTCTTAGGTCCTTACACCACTTGGCAATATCCAAGTGTCTGTGTCATCAGGATCGCTGACAGACTCCAGGTTCATATGTATACTTTTTTGGTGTTTTCATGCAAGTTCTTCTACTAGTTGGAGTTTAGTCTACTTGTGTATCCTTCCTTTCAAAGCTTGGCTCCAGGATTATCTTCTGTATCTGTATTAATTGGTTCCCTTTTGCTTTCTTGAAGAGGTTCTGTGTAGTTTGCCTGCCTATTCCACCATCTTATAGGAACTCTGTTCATTGTTCTTTAATGTTTCATAATATTAAATATGTAATATGTACTTGTGTTTGTACCATAATTTGGTTATCCACTCATCTGGTGATCGGCACTTAGGCTGTTATGATCTCTTTG
>NW_006921918.1:1341106-1358861 GCF_000298275.1 Orycteropus afer afer
TATATATATATTTGTGTCCCAGATCTCACCTCTTTAGGATATATTCCTAGTAGTGGGACTGCTAAATCAAATGGTATTTCTATTTTCAACTTTTTAAGGAAATGCCATATTGTTTTCCACAGTGCTTGCATCCTTTTACAGTCTAACCAGCAGTGTATGAGAGTTGCAATCTTTCCACACCCTCCCCAGCATTTGTTTTATTATACCTTGTTGAATTTTGCTGCTATTGCTAGGGTGAGAAGATATCTCATTGTTGTTTAAATTTGCATCTTTCTAATGGCTAATGACAGTGAGCATTTTCTTATATGTTTGTGGGCTGCCTGAATATTTTCTTTGGTTAACTGTCTGTTATGTCTTCTGACCATTTTTTGATTGGTTTGTTTATTGGATGTTGAGTTGTTGACATTTTCTGTAAATTTTGGAGATAAGTATCTTTTTGGATATGTCATTGCCAAATATTATTTCCTGACATCAGGTTCTCTTTTTTTACTCTTGCAGAAGTTTTTTGATGTGCATGAGGATTTAATTTTTAGAAAGTCCCAGTCGTCTAGTTTATATTCTGCTGTTTGTGCAATTTTGGTTAATTTTGATAGTCTATTTATGCCATAAAGACCCCTGGTAGCACAGTGCCTAAGGAATCTGACTGCTAACCAGAAGATTCGTGGTTCAAACCCACCAGCACCTTCATGAAAGCAAGACTGGGCAATCTATTTTCATAAAGATTTACCACCTCTGAAACTCAATGGGAGTTGCTATGAGACAGACTTGGCTTATGGGCAGTGGGTTTGGTTATCTAGATTTATATTTATGCCATAAATCACGGCCTCTAAGTATGCCCTTTTTTTTTTCTTTCTTTCTTTCTTTCTTTTTTCTTCATTCCACAGGTTATTCTAGATACTCTTACTTTGTTGTTGTTGTTATTTGCCGTCGAGTCATCCCCGACTCATAGCAACCCCTCCTTGGGTTTCTGAGGCAGTATCACTACGGAAGTAGGATTGCCCAACCTTCCTTCCTAGGAGTGGCTGGTGGGTTTGAAACTCTTACTTAAGTACCCCTAAATTTTGTCTAAATTTGAGGAGCACTCAGTCGCAGGGGTCCAAGTGAGTAGAGAGAACCCAGGCATGTGCAAAGCAGCAGGACAGAAGAGTGGGAGAAAAGGGATTAAAAGCCAGGAACCCAGAAAGATGAGCAGTTAGCCACAGGGATCCAAGTGAGGAGAGGGAACTCAGGCACACCCAAAGCAGCAGGGTGAGAGAGTGGGAGAAAGGGGATTAAAGGGAACTCAGGCACACCCAAAGCAACAGGGCAGGAGAGTGGGAAAAAGGGGATTAAAAGTCAGGAACCTGGACAGATGAGCAGTCAGCAGCAGAGATCCAGGTGAGGAGAGGGAACTCAGGCATGCCTAAAGTAGCAGGACAGGACAGCAGGAGAAAGGGGATTAAAAGCCAGGAACTTGGACAGAGGAGCAGTCAGCTGCAGGGATCCAAGTGGGGAGAGAGAACCTAGGTATGTCCAAAGCAGCAGGGTGAGAGAATGGGAGAAAGGAGATTAAAAGTCCCAGGAATCTGGACAGAGGAGGAGTCAGCCTCAGGGACCCAGGTAAGTTTGGTACAAGAGGTTTCCAACAGGGAGACAAACTTGTCTGTTGGTTTGTCCTACCATGGTGACATGTTGATGTGAGTATTGAGGCTGAGACACTGGTGTTTCAAACCCAGCGGGATGCACATGGTGCACAGGTATCAGCAGAACTTACAGACTGAGACAGACTAGGAAGAAGTAAGAGGCTGTGCACTTCTCAAAGAATTGGCCAGGGGAAACCTTATGAATAGCAAAGAAATACTGTTTGATACATTACCGTGCAACTTTATGAATAGTCCCGTTAGGTTAGAAGGCTCTCAAAATAGGACTGGAAAAGAGCTGCATCATCTGAGTAAACTCAGCCTCACTCATATGGATAAGATAAAGCTTTTGAGACCTCCATTTGCTGATGTGGCACCACTCAAATTGAAGAGAAACAACTGCAGACAGCCATTAACCATCGGAACGTGGAATGTACGAAGTATGAATCTAGGAAAACTGGAAGTTATCAAAAATGAAATGGAACACATAAAGATTGACATCCTCAGCATTAGTGAACTGAAATGGACTGGTTTTGACCATTTTGAATCAGACAACCATGTGATCGACTATGCTGGGAATGACAGTTTGAAAAGGAATGGCAATGGCATTCTTCATCACAAAGGATGATTCAAGATCCGTCCTGAAGTACAATGCTGTCAGTGATAGGATAATATCCATATGCCTTCAAGAAAGACCTGTTAATACGACTATTATTCAAATGAATGCACCAACCAACAAAGCCAAAGATGAGGAAATTGAAGAATTTTATCAACATCTATAGTCTGAAATTGACCAAACACGCAATCAGGATGTGTTACTTATCACTGATGACTGGGATGCAAAAGTTGGAAACAAAGAAGAATCACTGGTAGTTGGAAAATTTTGCCTTTGCCACAGAAATAATGCTGGAACTCACATGGTAGAATTTTGCAAGACCAACAACTTGTTCATTGCAAACACCTTTTTTCAACAACACAAACAGCAGCTCTACACATGGACTTCACCAAATGGAACACACAGGAATCAGATTGACTACATCTGTTGCAAGAGATGGTGGAAAAGCTCAATATCTTCAGCCAAAATGAGGCCAAGAGCTGATTGTAGAACAGACCATTGACTGCTCTTATGCAAGTTCAACTTGAAGTTAAAGACAACTAAAACAAGTCCAAGAGAGTCAAAATATGATCTTGAATATATCCCTCCTGAATTTAGAGATCATCTAAAGAATAGATTTGATGTATTGAACACCAACGACCAAAAACCAGAAGAATTGTGGGAGGATATCAAGAACATTATCCATGAAGAAAGCAAGAGATCACTAAAAAACAACAAAAGAAGAGACCAAAATGGATGACAGAAGAGACTCTGAAACTTGCCCTTGAGAGGAGAGTAGCTAAAGCCAGTGGAAGAAATGACAAGATAAAAGAGCTGAACAGAAGATTTCAAAGAGCAGCTTGAGCAGACAAAACCAATTACTATAATGAAATGTGCAAAGACCTGGAGTTTGAATACCAAAAGGGAAGAACACACTTGGCATTTCTCAAGCTGAAAGAACTGAAGAAAAAATTGAAGCCTTGAGTTGCAATATTGAGAGATTCTATGGGCAAAATATTAAATGATGCAGGAGATCTCAAGAGAAGATGGCAGAAATACACAGAGTCACTGTACCAAAAAGAACTGATCGATCTTCATCCCTTTTAGGAAGTGGCATATGATCTAGAACCAATGGTAATGAAGGAAGAAGTCAAAGCTGCAATGAAGGAATTGGTGAAAAACAAGGCTCCGGGAATTGATGGAATACCCTTTGAGATATTTCAACAAACAGTGCTTCATTGGAGGCACTCAGTTATGACAAGAGATTTGAAGGACAGCTACCAAGCTAATTGACTAGAAGAGATCCATATTTGTATACATTCCAAAGAAAGGTGATTCTACCAATTGTGGAAATTATAGAACAATATCATTAATATCGCGTGCAAGTAAGATCTTACTGAAGATAATTCAAAAACATTTGCAGCAGTATATTGACAGAGAACTTCCAGAGGTGCAAGCTGAATTCAGAAGAGAATGTGAAACAAGGGATATCATAGCTGTTTTCAGATGGATCTTGGCTCAAGGCAAAGAATACCGGAAAGATGTTTCCTTGTATTTTATTGGCTATGCAAAGGCATTTGATTGTGTGGATCATGACAAATTATGGATAACATTGAGAAGAATGGGAATTCCCCAGCACTTGATTGTACTCATGAGGAACCTGTACCTTGACCAGGAGGCTGTCGTTAGAATGGAACAAGGAGATACTACATGTTTTAAAATCAAGCTGGGAGTGTGTCAGGTTGTATCCTTTCCCCGTACTTATTCAATCTATATGCTGACCAAATAATC
The DNA here is from genome assembly GCF_000298275.1 of Orycteropus afer afer. NCBI lineage: Eukaryota > Metazoa > Chordata > Mammalia > Tubulidentata > Orycteropodidae > Orycteropus > Orycteropus afer. Next base: position 1,345,112 of record NW_006921918.1, read on the forward strand.
TGAGAAACTGAACTATATGAAGAAAAGCAGGGCATCAGGATTGGAGGAAGAATCATTAACAACCTGAGATACGCAGAAGATACAACTCTGTTTGCTGAAAGTGAGGATGACTTGAAGCACTTACTGATGAAGTTTGAAGAATACAGTCTGTAGTATGGATTACATCTCATTATAAAGAAAACAAAAATCCTCACAACTGGACAAATGAATAGCATCACAATAAATGGAGAGAAGACTGAGGTTGTCAATGAATTCATTTTGCTTGGCTCTACAATCGATGCCAATGGAAGTAGCAGTCAGGACATTAGACGACGTGTAGCATTGGGAAAGTCAACCACGAAGGAACTGTTTCAAGTGCTGAGGAGCAAGTATGTCTCCTTGGGGACTTAAGGTGTGCCTGATGCCATGATATTTCCAATTGCCTCATATGCATCTGAGAGCTGGACAATGAATAAGGAAGACCGAAGAAGAGTTGATGCTTTTGAGTTGTGGTGCTGGTGAAGAATGCTGACAGTACCATGGACTGCCAAAAGAACTAACACATCTGTCCTGGAGGAAGTGCACCCGAAATGCTCCTTGGAAGCGAGAATGGCCAGAGTTCGTCTCACCTCTTTCGGTCATGTTGTCAGAAGGGACCATTCCCTGGAGAAGGATGTCATTCTTGGAAGGGTGGAGGGTCAACGAAAGAGGGGGAGGTCTTCAACCAGATGGATTGACATGGTGGCTGCAATGATGGGCTTAAGTATAGCAGGGATCGTGGAGGTGACATGGATCGGGCAGTGTTTCGTTCTGCTGTGCATGGGGATGCTATGAGTTGGAAACTACTCAATGGCACCTAACAATAACAACAACAACAAATTTTGTCTCTATTCACAGTGATCTGTATGGGAATTTGGAGGATGGGTAGTGGTGAATGTGTCCAAAAAGATAACAGTAGACCAATAATACTATGATCCCAACTTACTCTTTGGCTATAGGATATTTTTGTAGTGTGCCCCCATTTTATCTTTATAAACTTTATATGAACTTTATAATTTGGGGTTTTACATTTAGGTTCTGATGCATCTTGAGTTCATTTTTTTTGTGTGGTGTGAGGCAGGCATCTTGTTTCATTTTTTTGTAAATTGATATACAGTTTTGCCAACACCATTTGTTAAAGAGGCTATATCTTTCCCTTTACTGGGTTTCAGCCCTTTTGTGAAAGATCACATATCCATAGGTGGATACGTATACTTCTGGGTTCCAAATTCTGTTTTACTGGTGTGTGCATCTATTGTTGTATCAATACCTGGTTGTTTTGACCACTGTGTCTGTATAGTAGGTTTTGAGATTGGAGAGTGTGAGATCTCATACTTTGTTCTTCTTCTTCAGTAATGCTGTGCTTCTCTGAGTTCTCTCTCCTTTCCATATCAAATTAGTGCTTTGTTTTTCCATGTTCTTAAAGAAGGTTGATGAAATCTAAATCAGGATTGCACTGAATCTATAGATTGTTTTGAGTAATATTGACATTTTCACATTCTGTCTTCCCATTCATGAACATAATATGTTCTCCCCTTTATGCAATCTTCTTAAGTATTTTGTAGTAGTTTTTTATAGTTTTCTTTGTATAAGTTTTTGTGTCCCTGGTAAGATTTATTCCTAAGTGTTTTATCTCTTTGGTAGCTATTATAAATGGTATTGTTTTCTTTATTTTATTTTCAGAGATCTCTTTGTTAATGTAGGGGAATGCAACTGATATTTGTATGTTGATCTTGCATCCTGCCACTTTGTTGAACCTTTCTATTAATTTCAGTCATTTTCTTGCTGAGTATCTTGTTTAATTCTATTTATTTATGTATAAGATCATATTATTTGTAAATACAGAGTTTAGTTTATTTTTTGCCAGTTTGGATGCCTTTTATTTTTCTTTCTTTCCTTATTGCCTTGAGTAGGAATTCCAATACAGTATTGGATAGAAATGACAATAGAGGGCATCCTTGTCTGGTTCCTGTCCACAAGGGGAATGTTTTGAGTCTCTCTCCATTGAGAATAATGTTGGCTTTGGTTTTGTGTATATGTCCATATTATGTTGGGGAATTTCCCTTCTACTCTTATTTTCCTTAAGATTTTCAGGAAGAATGGATGTTGGATTTTATTAAATGTCTTCTCTGCATCGATTAATATGATCACGTGGTTCTTTTACTTTGTTTTATTTATGTAATAGATTACTTTGATTGTTTTTCTAATGTTGAAACATCCTTGCATACCTGGTATGAATCCCACTTTGATACAATGTTAGATGCTCTCTGCTGGAATTTTGTTGAAGATTTTCTATCTATATTCATGAAGGATACTGGTCTGTAGTTTTCCCTTTTATTGGTGTCTTTGTCTGGTTTTGGAATGAGGATACTTTTTGCCTCCTAGAATGAATATTGGAGTATTCTGTTCTTTTCTATGTTCTGGAATATTTTGTGTAGGATAAGGAGGTATCAGTTCTTCTCTGAATATCTGATAAAATTCTTCAGTGAAGCCACATGAGCCACTTTTTTTTGTGGGGAGTTTTTTGTGACTTCATTTTCTTCTTTTGTTATGGGTTTGTTCAAATTTTCTACTTCATTTTGTCAGTTTAGGTAGGTTGAATGCTGTTAGAAATTTGTTCATTTATTCTAAGATTTTGAATTTGTTGGAGTATAGTTCTTTATAGTTTTCTGTTATCATCCTTTTTGTTTCCGTTGGTTCTATTGTAACATTGCTAATTTCATTTATTATTTGTGTTGTTTGCATCTTTGCCAGTGGTTTTTCAATTTTGTTAATCTTTTCAGAGAACCAGCTTCCAGTCTTTGATTTTTTCTAATGTTTTTCTGTTTCTTTTATTTCTGCTCTAACCTTTATTATTTTCACTCTAATCTTTATTATTTCCTTTCTTCTGGAGACTGTTGGCTTCTTCTTTTTTTTTCTTTTTCTAAATGTTGGAGTTGTGCTAAAGTATTGATTTGGTTCTTTCTTCTTTATTGATGTGTACATGTATTGCTATAAATTGAGCTTTGAGTATTGCTTTTGCTGTGCCCTAAGTATTTGGCATGTTGTGTTTTCATTGTTGCTTGTTTCTAGGAATTGTTTTAGTTCAAATTTTATTTCTCCTGTTATCCAGCAGTTCTTGAGCAGTGTGTGTTTCTTGAGCAGTTTTCATGTGTTTGATTTTTTTTTCCTGGTCTTCCTATTCATTTCTAATTTTATAGAATTATGAACTGAGAACATGCTTTATTGCATTTCAATATTTTTAAATATATTGAGGCTTGTTTTGTGGTCTAACATTTGCTCTATTTTGCAAAATGATCCATGTGCCCCAGAAAAGAATGTGTATTGTGTTTTTGTTGGGTGGAGTATTCTCTACATGTTAGAGATAAAGTAGGTTGATTATGTTGGGAAGATCTGTATTTTTTTTTTTTTTTTTAAATTGTTCTGTGGTGTGTTAAAGTTTCCCACTACTATTGTAGACTTGTCTGTTTCTGCTTTCATTTAGTTAGTGTTTGCTTTAAGTATTTCAGAGCTTTTTCATTGGGTGCATAAATATTTAACATGGTTATGTCTTCCTGGTAGATTGTCATTTTTCTGATCATAAAATACCCTTCCTTGTCCCTTATTCTCGTTTTCACCTTGAACTCTATTTTATCAGTAATTAATATTACCATGCCTGTTTTTTTGGTTGCCATTAGTTTGATATATAATTTTTTCCATCCCTTGATTTTTAATTTGTGACTCCCTTGTAGACAGCGTATCCACACATCTTGTTTTCTTATCCATTCTGTCACTCTCTTTCTCTTGACTGGTGCATTTAATCCATTTACATATTGTGTAATTATGAATAGGTATAAATTTAGTGCTATCATTCTTTTGTGTGTTTTATTGTCGTGTTTAAGATTTCTTTGTTCTGAATTTTTTTCTGTGCTGAGTTCATTTTGGTATCAGGTTTTATTTTGTTTTTATTCATTGTTGTTAATTTTGTGTTTACTAAGTCCTTGTGATCTCTTCTTTCTTATTTTGTTTATAAGGCTTACTAATTTCCTTTGGGATTACCCTGTACTAAATTTTATCTTCCTAAGTGTGAAACAGGGAGCTTTGGTGGTGTAGTGCCTAAGGCATTTGACTGCTAACCCGAAGGGCGGAGGTTCAAACACACCAGTCACTCCTCGGAAGGAAGGTTGGGCAATCTACTTCTGTAGAGATACTGCCTTGGAAACCCAAGGAGATATTGCTATGAGTCGCAATTGACGTGTTGGGAGTGAATTTTTTTTTTTTTTCTTAAGTGTGAAACAAGAAGCTGTGGTGGTGTAGTGCCTAAGGCATTTGACAGCTAACCAGAAGGTTGAAGGTTCAAACCCATCAGCAACTGTCCAGAAGAAAGACTGCACAATCTACTGCCATAAAGATTTACCACCTTAGAAATCCAAAGGGGGTTGCTATGAGTTGGAATCGACCCGATGGCACTGAGCTTGGTTTTGTTAGGTTTTAAGTTTGAAACAGTCTGTTCTAAATTGATATCTTCTGACAGCTTCTCCATTTGGAAATTCTGTAATTATACCATTTATTCCCTCTTTTTGCTATATAGTTCTTGTGGCATACAGATTGATACCTCTGGTTCTCTGGTTTCTATTTTGTAAACTTATTTTAGTTTTGAGAATTTTTTTCTTCATTGGTTTCTGAGTGTTTTTGTCATGTGTCTTAATCTTAGGCTGTTTTCTACTGTTGATTTTCTGTTTGAAGAACTCCTTTTAGCATTTCTTATAAGGTTGGTCTGGTTTTCACAAATTTCCTTAATTTTTGTTTGTTTGGGACTGTCCTAATTTCACCATCACATTTGAGGGATATTTCTCTGGATATATAATTGTTGCCTGGCAACTTTTTTCTTTCAAAATTTTCTATGTGTCATCTCATTGTTTTCTAGCCTGCATGGTTCCTGCAGAGAGATCAGAGCTTCATCTTGCTGGTTGCCCTTTGTAGGTGGCATATTGTTTTTCCTGAGCTACTCTCAAGATTCTTTTTTTTTTTTTGTCTTTGGTTTTGGAACATTTGATTATGATAAGTCTTGGTAACTGTCTCTGGAGTCTATCTTGTATGGGGTTCATTGAGCTTCTTGGGTGGATACTTTTTTGTCTTTCATAATATTGGACAAGTTTTCTGTTATCAAGTTTTCAACAATTTTCTCTGTTTTTTTTTTTTTTTTTTATCCTCTGCCTCCTCTTCTCCTGGAATTCCAATCACATGTAGGTTCCTATGGCAGGCAAAATTGTACATTTAAAAATTCAAAATTGTGTGATTTCTATACCTAAATTATTTTATGAATTTATTGAAAAGAAATAATAAAATTAGGAATTTAGTGTAAAGGCAATCAGGAAAACTATTTGGACAATTAATACCAAAAGATACACTTCAAAATCATTCCCATTCTTTAAAATTGACAATAGTTGTTGAGGACAACTATTGAAAACAGGTGAGTTACTTTATTTGGAGTTTATTTCTGGCTTATCTAAACCTAACCACTCTTTATTTGAGAAATTTTTTCTCTCTTGACTTTTATAACTGGTCATTTGTTTTGTTTTCCACTTAATGAAGATGATAATCCTTTATTCATCTCTTTTATTAACTTCTCCATGTTATGTTTGAAATATAAATAAATATTTCATATATTTTATATTTCTTTACTTTGAATTTTCTGATAGAAATTATTTATACCCTGGCTTTTAGCTTAGTAATATTTTGAAATCTTTCTGTACCTACTAAATAAAATGTTTAAAAACATGTATTAAAATAAATAAATACAATTTCTAGTGATAAAAATTATGTAAAAAGCAAACTAACTGCCATTGAGTTGATTCTGAATCGTAGTGATCCCCATTGAGTTTCCAAGGCTGGAAATCTTTACAGAAGCATATTGTCTCATCTTTCTTCTGTGGAGCAGCTAGTGGGTTCAAACCACTGATCTTCTGGTTAGCAGCCAAATGCCTTAACTGTTACCCCACCAGAGCTCCTTAAAAATTGTATAATAAGAAATGAAAAATAACTCATTATAATTAGTGCGTAAGGCATTTGACTGTTAACCAGAATGCTGGCAGTTCAAACACACCAGCCACTACTTTGGAAGGAAAGTTGGGCAATCTACTTCTGTAGTAATACTGCCTCAGAATTCCAAGAGGGGCCATTATGAGTGGGATGTGACTCAATGGCAGTGGTTTTTTTTAGACCTTGTACAAGAAAATATCAGTGACCTTGAAAATATCACAATAAAAAGTACCTAAAGTGTGGAAAGAGAAAAAAAAAAATGTGAAAAATTGAAACAGAGCTTAAGTGACATATGGGACAATATCATTTCCATTTTCATGCAAAAAGAAAAATTATAAGCAGTATGTTCAAAACCAGATATAAAGCAAAAATTAAAAAACATTGAAGGAAAAGACTCATTCCTTATAGAGAAATGAAAAGAAGAATAAGTACAGACACAACTTCTGGAATAAGTAAAGGCTGGTGACAATTGAACAAAATCTCTAAATTGAAAGAAAAAAATATAACACTCAACCTAGAATTTCTATGTCCAAGAGAAATATCTTTCAAAGATAAATACTTTTTCAGATATAAAAAAACTGGGATAAGCAAGCAAATGGAGACATATGTTTTGGAATTTGAAGGAAAATGACATCTGAATAAAAAATGCTGAATTTTTTAAAAATTATGTAAACATAAGAATTTTTCCTCATTTAAATATATTATATAAAAATGTTGATTTAAATTTAAATAACAATATGTTTAGCTATTAAGTATGTAGAAATAAAAAGAATTATAACATTTTCACAAAGGACTATATAAGAGAAATTGAATAGGTAGTTTTAAAGTTCTTATTTAAAAAGGAAGTGTTATGTTTTTTGGTGGTAAGTTGTGATAGGTAAAAGATGCATTTTTTTTTTTTAATCACTATTCCAACAACCAAGAAATTAAACAAATATGTATTTAAGCCAATAGTGAAAATAAAATGAAATGTAAAAGTTAAAGACAGAAAACATCAGGAAAAGAGGAGAACAATAAATATGTGGTAAAAGAAAAACATATAGTTTGATATTAAAGCTTATCTTTTATATTTCATTAAATGAGAACAGTATAATTTTTTCAATAAAACAAATTAATTGTCATATTACATTGTAAACAAAAGCATGATCTGTTTAAAATATTCTATTTTAGGCAAACTTTTTAATATAAATACACAAACACATAAAAGTAAAAAGATAGAATAAAATATCCTATGGAAAGACAAAACATAAGAACTCTGAAGTGTCAGTATTAAGAGATAAATTGATCAAGGGGACAAAAAACCCTAAATATGTGTGCAGTTAATAACAATTATATGGAAAAAAAAAAAGTCTCAGAAGAGAAAAGAGAAATAAACTCTGTAATTATAGCAAAGGATTTCAATATTCTTTTTCCAATAATTGATGGAACATAGAGACAGAACACGAAGTGTAAAGAAAGATGTGAGCTACTATATTAACTGTCTTGATCTAATTGACATTTATAAAGTACTCAAATCTTGAAAAAGGAGCTTTGGTGATGTAGTCTCTAAAGCATTTGACTTTAACCAGAAGGTTGGTAGTTCAAACCCATCAACCACTCTGTGAAAGGAAGATGAGGCAATCTATGTTTGTAAAGATTTTCTACTTTTGAAACCCAAAGGCGGTTGCTATGAGTTGAGATTGACTTGATAGCAGTTTTTTATTTTTTTATTTTTTTTAGCTATAGAAAAAAATAGAACAGTTTTTTTTTTTTTTCTTTTCCCATTTGCACATGGAACATTTGGCAAGATAGACTATAAGCTAAGCCATAAATTAAGCTTCAATAAGTTTTAAAAAGATTTAAATTGTCAGAGTATGAAAAAATAAAACAGACTAACTACAACACATTTAAATCAGAAAACAATAACAGAGTTGTTTGAAAATATTTAGATACCAAACAAATACTTCTAAATAGCATGTAGGTCAAAGAAGAAATAAAGACACAAAAAATATATTTTTAATTGAATGAAATGAAAAACACAAAATATAAATACAAAAAAAAAAAAAAAAAAACACCTCACTACAGTCAAGTTGGATCCAACTCATAGTGACACCTCCTTGTTCCAAGACAATATCACTACGGAAGTAGATTGCCCAATCTTCCTTCCAAGGAGCCAGCCTCTGATTAGCAGTCAAATACCTTAGGCACTATGCCACCAGAGCTCCCACATATAAATAGTTGTAGCTAAAATAGTACCCACAGGAAAATGTATAGCTTAAAATACATACATAATAAAGGTAAACATTATATAACTAAAGATTTTTCCTAAGAAAGTACTGAAAGAAGAGCAAAGTTAAATCAAGTAAAAAGAAGGAAATAAAGTAATAAGAGCAGAAAATAATGCAAACAACACATATAATAGAAAAAAAAAATAAATGTAACCAAATATTTTGTCTTTGTAAAAATCAACAAAAATGATAAAGATGTATTCACAATTATTACAAAAAAATAAGATTTATATGAAACATGACACATCATCACAGATTCCATAGACTTCAGAAAGATAATAAAAACAAAAAAATTACAATTAACAAAACAAAAAAAGTTTATAACTTGAAATTTATTAAAATGAAAAATGTCTACTCTGCTAGAGACAATTCTACAAGATAGAAAAGATAAGTCACAATTGGGAGAAAATATTTGCAAAACTTATTGATAAAAGACTGCACATATATACAAAGAACTCTTAAAATTAAACAGTATGAGAATAAATTTAAAAATGGGCAAAAGAAGTGAACAGAAACTTTGCCAAAGTAGATATACAGATAACAAATAAGCATATGAAAAATGACCAACATTATATGTCATTGGAGAATAGAATAGCAAATCAACAAGGGGTTCCACTACACACCTAAAATCTAAAAAACAAACAAACAAAAAAAAGAAAAAACTTACAACACTAAATGATAGAGAGGCTATAGAGCAACAGAAACTCTCATTCACTATTGATGGAAATGAAAAGTGGTACAACTGCTTGTGAAGACAGTCTGGCAGTTGCTTGCAATGCTAAACATAGACTTATAATGCAGCAATTGCATTTCTATATATTTGTCATATGACCTGAAAACATATGTCCACATAATACCTTAATATGAATGTTTACAACACCTTCATGCATAAATGTTAAAAAGTGGTAGCAGCCATGATATCTGTCAATAGATGGGTGCATAAACAAACTATGGCACATCTTTACAATTAAGTATTTTTCCTTGATAAAAGGAAATAAGTTATCAAGCTATGAAGACATGAGGAAGCCTTAAAAGCATATTGCTAAGTGAAAAATAGCAGTCTGAAGAAGCTGAAAATACTATGTGATTACACTGTATGACATATTCTGGAAAAGGGTAATCTATACAAACATTGAAAAGATCAGTGATTGATAGAAGATCAGGGGGAGGAGGAAGGGATGAATGGGGGAGCCCAGGACATTTTCAGGACAGTGAAATTATTCTCTGTGATATTATAATTATAGATACATGACATTATACATTTTTCAAACCCATAAAAATGTGCAATGAAAATTTGGAATCCTGAAGTAAACAGAGACTTAAGTCAAAATTGATGTATCAATGTTGGTGCATCAATTGTAAGAAATCTACTACAGGATTGCAAATTACTAATAATAAGAAAAATAATGTGCAGAGTGGAGGAGAGATGTGGGAATGTTCCTTATTTTCTACACAATTTTTCTGTAAAACTAAAACTTCTCTAGAAGATAGCAATAAAATATTGCAAACTGCTTCATGCCAAGAAATTAAACATCTTAGATAATATGATAAGGATATTCCTTTAAAGACACAAATTATCAAACTTAACAAAAGAAATAGAAAGTCTGAATAGTTTTAGATCTATTGAAGAAACTAAAATGTTAATTAAAAACATTTGTAGAGATAAAACAAAGAATCTATGGTATAGATGATGTTTCCTTTCAAATATTTAAGAAAGAAATTATAATAATCCTATGCAAACTCTTTCAGAAAATAGGTAAGGAAGGACTAATTCCAAATTAATATTGTGAAGTGAGATTTATCTTGAAATGAAAAGATATTAAAATAAAGGAAAACATGATGTCCTTCTCCAGCGATTGATCCCTAATGATAATTTGTATAAAGAAAGTGAGATGATTTCTCACCATCTTCCCTTCTAAGGACTATTCTAACAGTATGCCTTTCTGTGTAGATTTGTTAATTCTTCTGGTAGCATACCTTGCTAAAGTAAAGAGTCAGAAAAGGGGAAGATCATCAAAAGATAGTTTGCAGAGTGGCTGCAACAATGGGCTCAAACATAGCAAAGATTGTGAGGATGGTGAAGGACCAGGCAAGGTTTTGTTCTGTTATATGTAAGGTTGCTATGAATCAGAGCCTACTCTACAGTACTTAACAAAAGCAACAAATCTTAATGTTCTTGACTATATACACAACTAGCCCTAAGACGATTGTTGCTATATGCCGTCGAGTTGGACCCGACTCCTAGGGACCCCTCCTTGGGTTTCTGAGGCAGTATCACTATGGAAGTAGATTGCCTCATCTTCCTTCTGAGGAGTAGCTGGTGGGTTTGAATCGCCAGCCTTCTGGTTAGCAGTCAAGTCCCTTAGGCAGTACGCTACCAGACTTCCCCCAAATAGGATAATATTAAGTAAAATACAGGAAAAAAATTGAAAAAATGAGTACAGTTTACCCCCAAACTAAAAAGTGGCTAGCATTCAAAGTTTATCATTGTAATTCATCAGATGAACAAAATGAATGAGAAAAAAAGCACTAAATCATCTCTATGACTGGAACAAATATATAATTTTAAAATATTCAATGCCAACTCATGGTAGTTTCTCAGCAAATTAGGAATAGAAGGGGATTTCAACTTTAAAAATTAATGTCCTTTGCCAATATCATCACTCAAAGGCATCAATTCTTTGGTCTTCCTTATTCATTTTCCATCTTTGTCTTGCATGTGAAGTGATCGGAAAATTATAAGGTAATTAAAAAATTATGAGTACATAGATTAGAATAATACACTGATATTATATGAGAAATCAAGTCCTGATATATGCTATAATATGATGAACCTTGAAAATGCTGTTATTTGGTGCCCTGAGTCTGTTCCAACTCACAACAACCCTAGGTATAAGAGAATGAAACACTGAATGGTCTATGCCATCCTCACAATCTTTGCTATGTTTAAGCCTGTTGTTGCAGTGGCTGTGTCAATCCATCTCATTGAATGTCTTTCGCTTTTCACTGATCCTTTACTTTATCAAACATGATGTCCTTCTCCAGGAACTGGTCCCTCCTGACAGCATGTCCAAAGTAAGTGAGACAAAGCTTCCTCTTCTTTTCTTCTAAAAAGCATTCTGACTGCATTTCTTCTGGTGGTTGTTACATAGGTGTATATATTTGTCAAAAGTTATCTATCAATAGGCATTGAGCAGATGAATCTGTTTTGTCCAAATTTAAATAATAAGTTTTATTAATAACATAAACCTCTTTTATGATTAGCTCAAACAGATACGAAAATATTCTGTAAGCTTGCTATAAAATTTTTCAATGCTTACATTCACTTTCTGTACTTACGTTTTTGCACAAAACTTCTTGTGTTCAAATTATGCTTATGGAGCACTGCAGAAAAGGAGACAATTTATCTTTGAAAGATTATGTGCCTACTACCTCAGTGCTTAGAAAATCTGTTTCACACTGAAGCACTTAAGGTCAATTAATTTTTTTTTTTTTTAATTTTAAGATCACACAGCTATACCTTGTCATTCTTCCCAAACACACCTAGCAAGATGGATGGGATCTGATGGAAGTGAAGCCTTTGTAATGTACCATTACAAAACTACCCCTTCCCTGACATGGATAGCTCCTGACATTGATTTTATCCCATCCACCTAGAGTACTGTTATGCATTAAATTGTTTCCCTGTGTTGGTATTCTGACCCCAATACTTGTGGATGTAATTTTATTTGGAAACAGGTTTTTCTTTATTATGTTAATGATATATCAAAGTAGGGTGTGTCCTGAATCTAATAACTTCTGTATCATAACAAGAGCAGAATAGATGAAGAAGTAAACAAGCACAAACCAAAGGGGAGACAGGGAAGTGGGAGGGGGAGCATAGATATGTGAAGATAGTCAAGAACCCTAGAAATGCCAGTTTACAGAAGCTGAAGGAGGCAAGGATCTCTCTCAGAGTTGACAGGTAGAGAGACTTCTGCTATAGCAGGTTCCCTGAATTTCAACTTATAGCCTTTTAAATTGTGAGAAAAATATTTACTTGTCTTTTACTGACTATGCAAAGGCATTTGACTATGTGGTTAGCAACAAATTATGGATAAAATTGCAAAGAATGGGTACTCCAAAACACTTAATTGTGCTAATATGGAACCTATACATAGACCAAGAGGCAATACTTCAAACAGAACAAGGAGATATTGTGTGGTTTAAAATCAAGAAAGATTTGCATTAGGACTGTATCCCTTCACCATACTTATTCAATATGTATGCTATCAAACAGTCTGAGAAGTTTGACTATATGAAGAAGAACACAGCATGAGGATTGAAGGAAGACTTCTTAATGACCTACAAGATGCTGATGATGTGACCTTGCTTGCTGAAAGTGAAGAAGACATGAAGCACTTACTGATGAAGATCAAAGATTACAACCTTCAATACGGATTACATCGCAACATAAAGAAAATCAAAATCCTCACAAATGGTCCAATAAACAAAGCAAAGTCATGATAAATGGAGAAATATTGAAACTGGGAAGGATTTCATTTTATTTGGATCCAGAATCAGTGTACTTGAAATAAGCACTCAAGAAATTAAATGGGCAAATCTGCTGCAAAAGACCACTTCAAAGTGCTAAAGAGCAAAGCTATCATTTTGAAGACGAAGGTGGGCCTGATCCCAACCATGATATTTTCAATAACCTCATATGCATGTGAAAGCTGGTAAGTGAATAAGGAAGTCTCAGAACAATTGATTCATTTGAATTATGGTGTTGGTAAAGTATACTGCATATACAATGGATTGAAGAAGAAACAAAACTGTTGGAAGACAGCCAGAATTCTTAGAAGCAAGAATGGCCAAATTTCTTTCTTGTATTTTGGTTATGTTAGAGGGACCAGGCCCAGGAAAAGGATACCATGCTTGGTATGTTGTTGTTCATGTTATGTGCCAGCAAGTCAGACCCAACTCGTAGCGACTTCTCCTTGGCCTTCGAGGTGGTATCACTACAGAAGTAGATTGCTCAACCTTCTTTACATGGAGTGGCTCGTGGGTTAGAACCACCAGCCTTCTAGTTAGCAGTCAAGTGCCATGCTGCTTGGTATGGGGTCAGCAAAAAAGGAGAAAAGTCCAAATGAGATGACTTGAAAATGTGGCCATATCAATGGGCTGAATCATAGCAACAATTGTGAGTATGGTACATGACTGAGCGGTGTTTCATTCTGTTTTACATAGTGTGGATATAGGTTGGATTCAACTCAAAAGTCCCCAACGGCAATAACAACAATCTATTTACATATGTTTTAGTTGGTTTAGGTATTTTGGAAGACAAAAGATTACTAATTTATTCCCTTTTCTAATTCTCTTGATAAGCAGTTTTGCCTTTGCTATATCAAAATCTTTAATTACCCAGTAAATATCAAATCTCTAATCATTTTGTAAATAAATCT
>NW_006921918.1:1359082-1364048 GCF_000298275.1 Orycteropus afer afer
TCTTCTTTAATCTTGCTCTTTGCCTCCTTTTTTCCATTTTGAAACTACTGCTGTTAGGTGCCACAAAGTCACACATTCATCAACTCTCTGGAGCCAGTTCAAACAACAAGCTCACAAGGGCTATACTTAGGTTCTTCCTTATGATTTCCCATTTTAAGATAATCAACAAATGCATAACACTCTTAAAATAGCATAATTCAAAACAAAACAAACCATATACAAAAAGCAGCTATGAAGTACAAGCTGTTTCAATTAAAATAACTAGAAATCTCCCTCAAATCCAGTCCTAGAACACCTGCCCCAAAACATGGGACAAATAACCACTACAAATGTTGTATTCTTAATATGAGAGATCAGAGGTTTTATAAATAATTGGGGCTGATGGCAGAAAATGTTACTTTAGTATCAATTTAAATTTGTGTAAGCATATTGATATTTATGATAATTTCTGTAAATTTAGTACCATCAAGACAGAAAAAAATACACTTGTTAGATCCCCTTTTAGTCACTGGCATTGCTGTGTGATCTTCTGTAATTTCCTATTTTTCATGGTGGGTCAAAGAATTTATGTTGCCCATACAATAATTGTGGGGGGCCAAGGAAGCTTGGAGGATAGACAAAGCTTCCCATTTGATAACTGACTCAGAAAAGTTACTGGCTTTTATTTCCTCTGGTTGAGAGTTCTTGTTAGGTTAATGGGCCTGGGTTTTAATAACAGCAATTGCAGAAGGAAGCAGTAAAGCACCCAGGAGCTTGGTCTTTAGAAGACTGCTTTTAATATGGGTTCTGGAGGAGGTAAGAAACCCCTGAAGATTTTATAACATTCCAAAAGCATAACTATAATCCATAAAATGTTCATTGATAATCTTGAGCTAGTCTTCAGGCCCTGGCAAGTGCAGTTAATTCAACTTGTTGTTTTGAAGTAACTTCAGGAGAATGCTGCTCTTGAAAACAGTAGTGGAAGAAGTTATGGTGTACTTTTTCCTGTAAGATGGTGGAATAGGCAGATAAGCTACATGACCCTGTTCAACAAAGAAAAGAGAAACCAAATGACACAAATACAGAAGATAATCCTGGAGACCTGACCTTTGAAAGGAAAGACAAAGAAGTGGATTAAACACCAACTAGTAGAAGAACCTGAAGGAAAACAGTGAGTAAGGAGACAAATGAAGCTGCAGATAATTAGCTATCCTGATGGCATAGATAGCCTGAATACTTCTAAGTGCTGTTAGGACCTGAGAATTAACCTGAAAATCGGTGCTGCTCACCAAGGGCTGCATGAACTATGGCATGGGTAGCTGACAACTGAAGAGGGAAACAGCAAAGTTGGAGAAACTGAACTGTGGACTATCAGTTGTCTGGTGGGTACAGCAATTTTAAATGTTTACAAGTGGTGGCCATGTTGGATATTTAAAGTGACAGCATTCTCCTTCAGATTCCAGGGATCTAAGAATAGGTTCCTCTTGCCAAAGATAGCACAGACATAAGGGAGGCTGATGAATAGAAAGGAGATAGTTGGTGAGTGCAAAAATGCTGTAAATTAGCAAATACAGGAACACAGTATTCTATTTACTCAGATACATCCAAACAAAATAGAGAAAATTAAAATCATGGTTGAATCACTCTAACATACAATCACCAATTAAATATAACCGCAAAAATGTCACAATGTCTCAGAGACAACAGACCATCACAGTCCACCCCCAACAAAGCAAGGTAAAGCAGTAGAAACAAGGGACTAGGATATAGACCCTGAACACATCCTTGAGGAAGAAGTAGAATTGGAATTCCCTGATAAGGAATTCAAAAGAATTATATTTAGGTACCTTGAATGGATCAAGGGACAGATCAAGGAAAAAAAAAAACACTGTCAAAATTAAGGAAACACAGACAAAAAACCCTTGAACAGTTTCAGAAGAAAATACAAGAACAAAATGACAAAATAAATGAAAAATTAGAAATGATACAAAATCTACAGACAGAAATCCAGATTAATACTAAATTCTCATAAACAGATAACAAATTGAATGGGCAAAGGAGTAGAAGTGAATCAAAAGAAGACAGAATTAGTGAGATTGAAGACAAATACCTTAATACTTCTTTGGAAAGGGATAAATCAGAAAAAAAATCAAAATAAAATGAGGAAAGACTAAGTAAGGTTTATGTGAGATTCCATCAAAAGGAATAATTTACATGTAATCTGAATTCCAGAACAAGAAAAGACAGATAAAACCACAGAGAAAACTATCAAAGATTTGTTGGAAGAGAATTTCCCTGATGTGATAGAAGATGAGAGAATATCCCAAATAGAATAAACCCTAAAATAAAATTATCAAGTGCTCTGGTTACATAGCACCACTCTGACAAGAATATACCACAAATGGGATGGTTTGAACAAACAGGAATTTATTCTCTTACAGTTCACAAGTACAGAAGTCCAAGTTCAAGGTCCCAGGCTCTAGGGTCTGTGTGAAAGCCCCTCAACCTTGGGCTTCAGCTCTGTCTCTTGCTTCCAGCCCACTGAAGCTAGGGCATCTCTTCACTCAGCAGCTGCTGGCTACTGAGGGTAACAAGCTCAAGGTTTACAAATAAAATGACACAGTCTGAATGTTACCAAACAACAAGGCAGGCCATGGATTGAAGTCCATTGAAAGTCCCAGGATGGGCAGAGCATGGCAGGCTGCTGAACAACAACTTGGCTACATGCAGGGCTCAATCATGCCATAAGCTAGAGACCATTCCCTAAGGCTTGTCCTTATATACAGGAAGCAGAACACATCCCAAAGGCAGCTATTCAGCTGTTTAAAGTAAATTCCACCATGGAGCAGATTACCAGTCTCATCATGAGGAATTCTATATCCAACTGCCCAGCCACTCAACTGGGCCCAGCCAAGTTGACATACAAACTTAACTACCACACCAACACATATCATAATCAAACTCACCAAAACCAAAGACAAAGAATGAATCCTGAAAGTAGCACATGAAAAATGAAAAGGTACCTACAAAGAGCAACCAATAAGACTAAGCTCTGATTTCCCAGCAGAAGCCATGTAATGAGAAGGCAATGGGATGGAACCCTGAAAGAGAAAAATTTCCAACCAAGGATTATATACCTGGCAAAATTGTCCCTCAAATATGATGGTGAAATTAGGAGTTTTCTAGATAAGCAAAAAATTAAGGGAATTTGTTAAAACCAGACCAACCTTACAAGAGATACTAAAGGGAATCCTTTGGACAGAGAACCAATAACAGCAAACAACAACTGACCATTAATGCACAAGATGAAATAACCCAGAAACTAACCCTTATGGAAGTATCCAAAGTAAAATAAGCTTACAAAACTGTTAACAGGGAACCAGAGACATCGATTAGCAAATGAGGATAACTGCAAATCAAAAAGAGGGAATAAATAGTGTAGTTACAGCACTTCTAAACTGTGAGGAAGTCAAGAGAATTGCAAGATAGAATGGACTGTTCTAAACCCAGGGAAAAAAATTATAAATCACAGGGTAACCTCAAAGAAAACTAACAAATCTTCATATCACAATAAAAAAAGGGAGAAGCACAAATATGTAGCAAATACTAAAACAACACCAAAGAAGGAAAAGATAATACGTAAAAAAATGAGCTCAGCGAAGAAAATTATATGGAACAAAGAAACAAGCAACACCATGAAAAATCACATAACAAAATGAAAACAACCAATTCATACTTGTTAATAATTACACTGAATGTCAATGGATTAAATGCACCACTCAAGAGATGGAGAGTTGCAGACTGGATAAGAAAATATAACCCATCAATATGCTGTCTACAAGAAACACACCTTGAAGAGAAAAACAAAAATACACTAAAAATCAAAGGTTGGAAAAAGATATATCAAACAAATGACAACCAAAAAACAGCAGGGATGACAATATTAATTTCTGACCAAATTCCCTTTAAGACAAAAACCACCATAAGAGACAAGGAAGGACATTATATAATGATTAAATATCTATGCACCCAATGAAAGAGACCCAAAATACACAAATTGGATTTTAATAGAATTGAAAAGACAACCAGATGACTCCACAGTCATAGTAGGGGATTTTGGTATACCACTTTCAATGAAATATAGAACAACTGGAAAGGAACTCAACAAAGACATAGAAGAACTAAACAATACAATTCACCAACTTGACCTTGTAGACATCAACAGATCACTTCACTCAACAACAGCACAATATACATTCTTTTCCAGTGCACATGAAATGTTCTCCAGGATAGACCACATGTTAGGCCATAAAGCAAGACTTAATAAATTTAAAAGCATTGAAACACTGCAGAGCATCTTCTCAGATCACAATGCTATCAAATTAGAAATCACCAACAGGAAGATCAACAGAAAAAGAGCAAGCACATGGAAAGTGAATAACAACCTCTGTAAAAATGACTGCATAACAGAAGAAATGCAAAATGAAATTAAAAAATTCCTTGAGAAGGAAAATATCTTTGTTGATTACCAGGGGTGGAGGGGAGGGGAGGTAACACTGAAAAAAAAAAAAAGCACTGACCCATGTCACATTAGTTTTGTGTATTTCACTGTACATAAATTATATTTCAATAAAATGTATTTTATAAAATTCTTTTAATCAAACAAGAATGAAAGCATAACATACCAAAATGTTTGGGACACAGCCAAAACAGTCATCAGAGCCCAACTTATAGCAATGTACACACACATCAAAAATGAAGAAAGAGCCAAATCAACACCTTAACCCAACATCTCCAAAAATTAGAAAAAGAGCAGCAAACAAAGCCTACAGTCACCAGAAGAAAAGAAACAATACAGATTTGAACAAAAATAAATGAAATAGAAGATCTAATGACAATAGGAGCTCTGGTAGCATAGTGGCTAAAGCACTTGACTGCTAACCAGAAGGCTGGTGGTTCAAACCCACCAGCCACTCCTCGGAAGGAA
>NW_006921918.1:1364148-1369154 GCF_000298275.1 Orycteropus afer afer
GAAGGTTGGGCAATCCTACTTCCGTAGTGATACTGCCTCGGAAACCCAAGGAGGGGTCGCTATGAGTCGGGGCCGACTCGACGGCACACAACAACAACAACAATGACAATAGAAAACCTCAACAAGAGTAGAAGTTGGCTTTTGAAAAGGTTAATAAAATTGACAAACTACTGGCCAGTTTAACAAAGAAAAAGGGAGAGAATACAAATAACATGAATAAGAAACAAATTGGGCAACATCACAACAGAAACAACTGAAATAAAAAGGATAATATCAGGATAATATGAAGAACTATACTCCAACAAATTTGAAAATCTAGAACAAATGGACAGATTTCTAGAAACATACTAGTTACCTAAACTAACACAAACTGAGGTGGAAAAGTTGAACAGACTCATAATAAAAGAAGAAATTGAACAAGTCATAAAAAAATATCAATAACAACAAAAAACCCTAGCCCAGATGGCTTCACTAGAGAACTCTACAAAATGTTCAGAGAAGAACCAACACCAATCCTACTCAAACTATTCCAGAATATAGAAGATGATGGAATCCTCCCAAATTCAATTTATGGAGCAAGCATAACCTGGGTAACAAAGATATTACTAAAAATGAAAATTCGAGACCAATATCCCTCATAAATATAGATGGAAAAATCTTCAACAAAATACTAGCCAATATGTTCCAACAACATATCAAAAAAATAATACATTATGATCAATGGAGTTCATAACAGGTATGCAAGAATGGGTCAGCATTAGAAAAACAATCAATGTCATCCATCACATAAATAAATCAAAGGAAAATAACCACATGATCATATCAATTGGTGCAGAAAAGGTATTTGATAAAATCAATATCCATTCCTGATCAAAACTCTCAGCAAAATAGGAATAGAAGAGACATTCCTCAATGGAGAGAATCTAAAACCATTCCCCTTGAGAACAGGAAACAGACAAGGATACCCTCTATCACCACTTCTATTGAACATTATATTGGAAGTCCTAGCCAGGGCAAAAAGGCAAGAAAGGGAAATAAAATCATCCAAATTGGTAAAGAAGAAGTCAAACAATACCTATGTGCTGATGATATGATCCTATGCCTAGAAAAC
Source organism: Orycteropus afer afer (assembly GCF_000298275.1). Taxonomy (NCBI): domain Eukaryota; kingdom Metazoa; phylum Chordata; class Mammalia; order Tubulidentata; family Orycteropodidae; genus Orycteropus; species Orycteropus afer. The sequence goes on from NW_006921918.1 coordinate 1,365,260, forward strand.
CCAAGAGACTCAGTAAAAAATCTACTGGAACTAATTGAGAAATTTAGCATTGTGGCAGGATAAAAGTTCAACATCCAAAAGTCAGTTGGGTTCCTCTATACCAGCAGAGATTGCTGGAAAAGAAATAACACAATCAATACCATTTACAATAGCTACCAAAAAAATAATATACTTGGGAATAAATCTTATCAGGGACACAAAAGAACTGCACAAAGAAAACTATAAACTACATTAAGAAACTAAACTCCAACACCTCTCCAACAAAAAGGCAAATAAACGATCCAACTAAAAAATGGGCAGAAGACATGAATAGATACTTCAACAAAGAGGATATTCAAGTGGCCAACAAATACATAAAAAAATGTTCATGAACATTAGCCATTGTGTTGTTGTTGTTGTTGTTATGTGCCGTTGAGTCAGCCCCAACTCATAGCGACCCCTCCTTGGGTTTCCAAGGCAGTATCAGTATGGAAGTAGATTGCCCCATCTTCCTTCCAAGGAGTGGCTGGTGGGTTTGAACTGCCAGCCTTCTGGTTAGCAGTCAAGTGCCTTAGGCACTACGCTACCAGAGCTCCCTGAACATTAGCCATTAGAGAGATAAAAATCAAAACAACAATGAGATACCATCTTGCCCCAGCACTAATAGCAAAGTTCAACAAGACAGAAAATAACAAATGCTAGTGAAAATGCTGAGATATTGGTACTCTCATACGCTGTTGGTGGGACTGTAAACTGATGCAACCACTGTGGAAAGCGGTATGGTGATTCCTTAAAAAATTGGAATTAGAAATACCATTTGATCCAGCAATCTCATTACTATGTATATATCCTAAAGAAGTTAGTCAGGACAAGAACAGATATAAGCACATCCATGTTCATAGCAGTAGTGTTTACAATAGCCAAAAGATGGAACAATCTAGATGCCCATCAACAGAAGAATGGGTAACAAAACTATGGTACATACAAACAATGAAATTCTATGCAACATTCAAGAGTAACATGGAATCTGCAAAACACTGCATAATGTGGATGAACTTGGAGGAAACTATGCTGGGTGAAATAAATCAATCACAGAAGGGCAAATATTGTATTAGTTTATTATTGCAAAAAATGAAGGAAAGGTTTTTATATGGAAGGAAACTTTCATTGCTGGTTACCCTGGGTGTGAGGGGAGGAGAGGAAACACTTGGGGGAAAAAAATAAATAACAACAAAAATGTTATGGTGTATACATCTTGGTAATGAGAACTAGTTGTTGTTGTTGTTGTTACGTTCTGTGAGTCGGCCCCAACTCATAGTGACCCCTCCTTGGGTTTCCGAGGCAGTATCACTGCAGAAGGAGGACTGCCCAATCTTTCTTCTGAGGAGTGGCTGGTGGGTTTGAACCAATGAGAACTAGTAAGAGTAGCTATAAATATTAGCTATTAACAGAGGATTTAATCTGGATTAGCAAGGGTGAGTAAAATCAGCATTTTATTAGGGGAGAAATCAGGCTTATGTATTAAGGGTATTTTAAAAACTTTTAAAAGTTAAATTTGTGTATATCTTACTGAGTTTCTATAAGGTCTCTTCAAGGCTGATGTCTTCAAGGCTCGTGTTTAAGGACTTTTTTGTTTTGTTTTGTTAGGTTTGGATTGAATGTTATTATTTCTGGGAACACAGAAAGTTGTTATATAAGAGTCTAATTTTTTCTAGTTTTATGAACCTCCTATTTTTTGTTTCTTTGTGGCTTGAATTATTATTTTCAGATTAAGTGAACCTCCCTTTATATGATTTTTATATGGACTAGTTGGTATAAATCATGGAGTCCAGATTGGTAAGCTTTAACAAGAATTTTAAATTCTTCTTTGGAAAATTCTTTAGTGACAAAGGAAGGGAAGTTATAAAAAGGGAGTTTAGACAATAAGTTGCCACTGAAGGGATAGAGGAATAAGCTGCAAAGTTCCGAAAAGTTCAGACAGGGTAAGCTGCCACTGAAGGAGAAGAAAGAGAAGTGACAGGCACCTGAGATTGTAATTATTTATATAGTTTGGTGAATCTTGAGATTGTTTCTTGTAGAGAGGTGACTTTTACTTTTCTGCTATCTTTTGGATGCTTCTGGTACAAATCAAAAAGTAATCCCATTTTTGTTGCAGCCAGAGTGCCTGTTGCCACCAAGCACTTCCCATTTTCTCTAGAATAACAAATGCTGTCTTTGTTTCAACAAGGCAGCAAACACTTTCTTTCTCTCACAAAGAAAGCAAATGCAGCACACGTAATTTTTATTAAAACTTGCTCTAGAGACTGGAAAGCATGTAAAAAAGAAAAAAGAAACAAAAACAATCTTTGCATACTTACAAAATAAAGAATTAACATTTCTTAGCTACATGTGTTGATATGAGTCGGAACTGACTCCATGGCAGTGAGGTTTTTTTGGTTTGTTTGTTTTTGTTTTTTAATAACCAAAAAGTAGAAGTTGAGTTCTTCTTGTTAGTTGTTGTTTTTAGGTGCTGTAGAGTTGTTTCTGACTTATAGCGACCCCATGCACAGCAGAACGAAATCATGCCCAATCCTGCACCAGCTCCATGATTCCTGCTATACTTGAGCCCATCATCACAGCCACCATGTCAATCCATCTCGTTGAAGGCCTCACCCTCTTTTGTTGACCCTCCACCCTCCCAAGAATGACATCCTTCTCCAGGGATGTCCCTTCTGACAACATGATCAAAATAGGTGAGACAAAGTCTGGCCATTCTCGCTTCCAAGAAGCATTCTGGCTGCACTTCCTCTAGGACAGATCTGTTAGTTCTTTTAACAGTCCATGGAGCTCTCAGCATTCTTTGCCAGCACCACAACTCAAAAGCATCAACTCTTCTTCGGTCTTCCTTATTCATTGTCCAGCTCCCACATGCATATGAGGCCATTGGAAATATCATGGCTTGTGTCAGGCGCACCTTAGTCCTCAAAGAGACATCCTTGCTCCTCAGCACTTGAAACAGTTCCTTCTCGGTTGACCTTTCCAATGCTACACGTCATCTAATATCCTGACTTCTGTTTCCATTGGCATTGATTGTAGAACCAAGCAATGTGAATTCTTTGACAACATCAATCTTCTCTCCATTTATTGTGATGCTTCTCATTGGTCCAGTTGTGAGGATTTTTGTTTTCTTTATATTGAGGCATAATCCATACTGCAGACTGTATTCTTCAACCTTTATCAGTAAGTGTCTCAAGTCATCCTCACTTTCAGCAAGCAAAGTTGGATCATCAGCGTATCTCAGGTTGTTAATGATTCTTCCTCCAATCCTGATGCCACATTTTTATTCATATAGTTCAGCTTCTTGGATTATTTACTCAGCAATCTATAGATTGAATAAGTATGGGGAAAGGATACAACCCTGACATACTCCCTTCTTAATTTTTAACCATGCAGTGTGCCCTTGTTCTGTTTGAACAACAGCCCCCTGGTCAAGGTACAGGTTCCTCATGAGTACAATCAAGTGCTCGGGAATTCCCTTTCTTCTCAATGTTATCCATAATTTGTCATGATCTGCACAATCAAATGCCTTTGCATAGTCAATAAAACACAAGTAAACATCTTTCTGATCTTTCATCTTGAGTCAAGATCCATCTGACAACAGCTATGATATCCCTTGTTCCACGTCTTCTTCTGAATCCAGCTTGCACCTCTGGAAGCTCTCTGTTAATATATTGCTGCAAACGTTTTTCAATTATCTTCAGTAAGACCTTACTTGCATGCTATATTAATGATATTGTTCTATAATTTCCACATTCTATGGGATCACCTTTCTTTGGAATTGGTACAAATATGGATCTCTTCCAGTCAGTTGGCCAGGTAGCTGTCTTCCAAATCTCTTGGCACAACTGAGTGAGTGCCTCCAATGGGGCATCCATTT
>NW_006921918.1:1370539-1396671 GCF_000298275.1 Orycteropus afer afer
AATTTGAATAATGGTCGTATTAACGGGTCTTCCTTGTAGGTGTCTGGATGTTATCCTATCACTGATAGCATTGTACTTCAGGACAGATCTTGAAACATCCTTTGTGATGATGAATGCCTTGCCATTCCTCTTCCAACTATTATTCCCAGCATTGTAGATCACATAATTGTCTGATTCAGAATGGCTAAAACCAGCGCATTTCAGCTCACTAATTCCGAGGATATAAATCTTTATGTGTTGCATTTCATTTTGGACAACTTCCAATTTTCCTAGATTCATACTTCGTACATTCCATGTTCCAGTGATTAATGGATGTCTACAGCTGGTGCTCTTCAATTTGAGTGGTGTCACATCAGCAAGTGGAGGTCTCAAAAGCTTTATCTTATCCGTAGGCGTAAGGCTAGGTTTACTCAGATGTTGCAGCTCTTTCCCAGTCCTATTTTCAGAGCCTTCTAACCTAACGGGACTATTCATAAAGTTGTGTGGTAATGTATCAAACAGTGTTTCTTTGCTCTTCATAAAGTTTTCCCTGGCCAATTTTTTGAGAAGTGGATGGTCTCCTCCTTCTTCCTAGTCTGTCTCAATCTGTACGCTGGGCTGATACCTGTGCCCCATGTGCATCCCGCTGGGTTTGAAACACCAGTGGCTCAGCCTCAAAACACGTCAACATGTCACCATGGTAGGACAAACCAACAGACAAGTTTGTCTCCCTGTTGGAAACCTCTCATACCACCCTTACCTGGGTCCCTGTGACTTCTTGTTGGTATTCACCACAAAAGCTGAAATTAAAAAAAAAAAAAAAAAGCAGGTGTGGAGACAAGATTGTGTCCTTGTGATGAACTCTACCCAAATCTTCTACAACAGACATCATAATAACTGACTGAAACAGATGCAATGATCCTGGACCTCTGAGCATCAAGCAAGGGAATAAAGAATTAGGTTGAGTACTGATTGGAAAGGGAGATGGAGTGGGCACAGTGACTACTGAGAGAAAAGAACCAAACCAAAAAATCAAACCCACTGCTGTAGAGTTGCATCCGACTCATAGCTAACCGTCTTTGGGTTTCTGAGGCGGTATCACTATGGAAGTAGATTGTCCAACCTTCCATCCCAGGAGTGGCTGGTGGGTTTGAACCACTAGCCTTCTGGTTAGCAGTCAAATGCCTTAGGCACTATGCTACCAGAGCTCCTGAGAGAGAAGAAGCATGGCCATTTTGAGACACAAAGGCATCTTACATGGATAAGGAGAAACCAAGTTTACAGAATTCACACTGGGACAGGACTTTAGTGTGAATAGTTGTAGAGTAGAACAAGGCGAGTGGAATGTAAGGTGAATCTGAGAAAGGAAAATGCAGAGAAATGAATAATGAATGAGATTCCCAATGGCACAGATGACCACAGAGGAGGAGAGTGCCAGTGAAGTGAGATGAAACAATTCACTGTTCATATGCATTCAGGTCCCATATGAAGGGGAAGGCTGTGGGATGGTGGTTGGAGATTCTGGATAGCAAGCAGCTTTCCACTTGATTGAATCCAGACAGGAACTAGATAATCAATTGTGCACACTCAGAAGTGCACCAAGCCAGTGAGCTGCTACCAGGGAGATGCTTTCTTCTGCTTTTCCCACTGCACATTTCCAGTGACCAGGGGTGAACCCCTTTCCTACCTCTACCAAACTGGTGTCTAGGGATGCCCCCTTTATACCTTTCACCCACCTAATTCCTTGGGCCACTTACCCCCACTGTACCACACCCAAAGCAGACAGAGCTGAATGTCTATGGACTCTGCCTGCCTGCATTTGTGTGATTAACTGGTCATGCTCTCATGGAATGCCAGATGTACACCTCAAGGTCTTTGTTGTCAGAAGTGAACATGCATATCAGGCTTCTTCCTCCACTGTGGGCACAAGACCACATGGATTATACAACAGCTGCTTACTGTCACTGCTGCCAGCTGACCATAGCTACTCCAGCCCCCTTTTCTTTTTATTTCTTTTCCTTTTCCCACTTTTCCTTTCTCTTTATTTCTCCCTCTACCTTTTGTTCTTTTTTTATTTTACTGATCTTTTTTTCTTATCCCCCTTTTTGTTCTGCCACATCCAACGAAAGGCAGACATTATTTTCCCACTAGAAAGCCATACCACTACACCTACCACTCCACACAACAGATGAGTACTACCACCTAACCTTATAGCATTGCATCAATGATAGATGGTATACAACACCTGTTTATCCCACCTGCAGCTCCTCTTCACAACTAGCAAATAAAGGGAGTGCTCTAGTGCTGTGAAACTAGCAACCAAAGGAGAAGGCCTGCCCCAACTAATTGGACATATCAAAACAAACAAAAACAAAAAATCAGGGTGAAGCAAACTAACACGTTTTTGTTGGTGTTAGGTACTGTCGAGTTGGACACAACTCATAGCGACCCCTCCTTGGTTTTCCGAGGCAGTATCACTATGAAAGTTAATTGCCCAACCTTCCTTCTGAGGAGTGGCTGGTGGGTTTGAGCCACCAGCCTTCTAGCTAGCAATCAAGTGCCTTAGGTACCACACAGTCAACAAATAAAAACACAACTCTGAAATGTCTCAGAGAAAACAGACAATTTCAAATGAAACTAAAAAAACAGGACAAGATGGCACAAACAAGTGATCACAATAAAGTATTGAAAAACTTCCCTGAGGAGGAACAGGTAATAGAACACTTGATAAGGAATTCAAAATATATATGTATCTCCTCCCAAGAGCTCAAGGAAAACACAACAAAATCAAGGAAAACACATACACAAACACTGTCACACACACACACACACAAAAACCCTATAAGAATCCAAGGAAACAATACAAGAGCAGAATGATTAAATAAATAGACAATTAGAAACCATAACAAAACGATAATTTGAAATCTAGAAGATTAACACTAAAATTACAAAGACAGATACACATTGGAATGACAAAACGTAGAATCGAAGAAATTGAAGAATGGAACAGTACATTACAAGACAAATCCTCCGACAAAAATTTATATGAGGAAAAATCAGAACAAAAAGGATGAAGAAACCCTAAGAAGTTGAAGGAAGAAGGGCCAGACTTTGTCTCACGTACTTTGGCCACATTGTCAGACAGGACTAGTCCCTGAAGGAGGATATTATGCTTGGTTAAGTAGAGGGTCAGTGAAAAAGGGGAAGATCTTCAATTAGATGGATTGACACAGCTGCTGCAATGATTGACTCAGGCATAGCAAGGATTGTGAAGATGATGCAAGACCAGGCAATGTTTCATTCTGTTATACATAGGATCACTATGAGTCAGAGTTCACTAGACAGAACCTGAGAATTATATAGAACAACTACCAATAGGAAAAATTTACATGTGATTAGAATTCTAGAACAGGAGAGTCAGAGTTCACTAGACAGAACCTGAGAATTATATAGAACAACTACCAATAGGAAAAATTTACATGTGATTAGAATTCTAGAACAGGAGGAGGGGGAAAAAAAAACAGTGAAAATTGTCATATACTATTGGCAGTAAACTTCCCTAGTATCACAAAAGTCGAAACGAGATCTGGCCAAGAAGCTCAATGAACCCCAGACAGCATAGACTGCAAAGAAAGTCATCTAGATATATATCATAATCAGACTTTCCAAAACCAAAGCAAAGAAAGAATCTTTAAAGCAGCTTGGGAATAAGGAAATGTTACCTACAAAAGGCAACAATAAATCTAATCTCTGATTTCTCTGCAGAAACCATGTAGGCAAGAAAGAAATGAAATGACATGTATATAATCTTGAAAGAAAAAAAAAAATTACCAACTAAAAATATATATCCAGCAAAATTGTCCCTCAAAAATGATAGTGAAATTAGGGCATCTCCAAATAACCAGAAATTAAGGGACTTTATGAAAACTGGATCAACCTTACAAGAAGTGCTAAAGGGAATCCATTGGGAAAAAAAAAAAAAAAACAAACATGGATGACAACAACCTATGATTAGGACACAGGACAATATTACCAGAATAAACCTAAAAAGAATATCAAAATTAAAATAAGTTTACAAGACTTAAAATAGAGAACCAGAGGCATCAATCTATAAACAACAACTACAAAGCACAAAGAGGGAATAAATGGTATAATTACAGAATTTCCAAATGGAGAAGTAATGATGATATCAAGGTACAACAGACCAATTCAAATTTAGGAAGATAAAAATTAATTACAGGGTAACCACAAGGAAAGTTAGTAAGTCTTGTAACCAAAATAAGAAAGAAAAAATATCATAATGACTTAGTAAACACAAAATTAACAATGAAGGAAATTTAAAAAAATCTGATTAAAAAAAATGAACTCATCACAGGAAAATATTTGGAACAAATATCTTCTATATCCTAGTACTGGTCCTAGAAAATTTTAAAATTATTATGGTTTCTTGCATTTTATGGGTTTATGTACTAAATTTAAACACCATTACTTATATGCACTATCATTTTTGTGAATCAATATATAATAGTAGACTCAGAAAACTTGAGAATAATGTTGTTATTTTATTTTACTCATGGTCACCCCAAAGTAATCTTGTTTTGTTATGAGAGTGTATTTCGTTTCTTTCTTTCTTTTTTTTTAATGAGAGTGATGCTTTTGAGTTGTGGTGCTGGTGAAGAATGCTGAAAGTGCCATGGCCTGCTAAAAGAATTAACAAATCTGTCCTGGAGGAAGTGCTGCCAGAATACTCCATGGAAGCGAGAATGAACACAGTTCGTCTCACTTACTTTGGTCATGTTATTAGAAGGGACAATTCCCTGGAGAAGGATGAGATGCTTGGAGGGTCGACGAAAGAGGGGAAGGCCCTCAACGAGATGGAGTGACACAATGGCTGTGGCGAAGGCTCAAGCATAGCAAGAATCGTGGAGCTGGCGTGGGACCAGGCGGTGTTTTGTTCTGCTGTGCCTGGGGTTGCTATGAGTCATAGATGACTCTATGGCACCAAACAACAACATCTGTTGTTGTTGTTGTTGTTGTGTGCCATTGAGTCAGACCCGACCCATAGCAACCCCTCCTTGGGTTTCTGAGGCAGTATCACTAGGGAAGTAGATTGCCCCATCTTACTTCTGGGGAGTGGCTGGTGGGTTTGAACTGCCAGCCTTTTGGTGAACAGTCAAGTGCCTTAGCCACTATGCTACCAGAGCTCCCAAGAAATATCATATAGCTCCCTTAAAGAAACATTGAGGATCAGCATCTCAGGGACTCTAAGTATGATTTCCTGAAAATCAATAATATAATATAATATGAAATAAAATACGGTTTTTAATTGGAATAAAGAATGACCTTTATTAAATATGTCCTGAAGGAATGATCTATGACAGCAAAGTAGGCAGATAATAACAATCCAGTCCCTCTATAACAAAGACTTGAAAAATCAAGTGAAGTGACTACTATCACAATCCTGGAACACAGAGTTTCAAAGGAAAAGATTAAGTAGATCAAATATTGATTAGAGGAAGAGACTGAAGGAAAATAGAAAATGAGAAGGCAATGAAATGGTGAACTACTAAGTGGCACACAATGGCCATTTTGAATTATTGTAAGCAGCGTTCTGATTTGGATGGGAACCAGATAATTTGCTCTGCTTACTCAGGGCTGCATTGACACCCTCACTGATAATCAGCAACCAGAGAGGTGTAATTGCCTCCCCATAGCCTGAGCAACCTCCCAGTGAACAGAGTCAGACCCCACACCCCCACCCACCCAGCAGCTGGTCAATTCCCCCATCCTACTACCAATGCTGTGCCACTTTTAAAACATATACATTTTTCCTTATCTTTCTTTTTGTTGTTGTTATGTGCTCTCGAGTTGGACCCAACTTATAGCAATCCCTCCTTGGGTTTTCTAGGAGGTATCACTAAGGAAGTAGATTGTCCAACCTTTCTTTTGAGGAGTGGCTGGTGGGTTTGATCCACCAGCCTTCTGCTTAGCAGTCAAGTGCCTTAGGCACTAAGTTACCAGAGCTCCTATCTTTCTTTTTAGCTCTTCTCTATTGCTACTTTTTTAATTTTCTTCTTTTTCTCCTCCTCTCTCCTATCCCCTGTTTTCTGATCTCATGAAGTGGGCACTCTGCCCCTTGACACTAGTATATGGTCTGTTCTGGAGAATGCTCAATGTGACCTTGGAAATGAGGAAGAACTGTATTCCAACAAATCTGAAAACTTAAGAGAAATGGAAAATATTCTAGAAACACACTACCTACACAAACTAATAAAATCTAAGGTAGAAAATTTGAACAGACTCTTCACAAATGAAGAAATTGATCAGGTCATAAAAAACTCCCAATAATAAAAGTCATGGTTTAGATGGCTTCACTGGTGAATGCTACCAAACATTCAGAGAAGAGTTGACACTGAGACTACTCAGATTATTCTAGAACACAGAAAATGATAGAATACTCTCAAAGTCATTCTATGAAGCAAGCATAATGTTGATACCATAACCAGGCAAATGTACCATTGAAAAAGAAAATTAGAGACTAATATTTCTCATGACATATTGATAGACAAATTTTCAACAAAAAACTAGTCAATAGAATCCAACAACATGTCAAAAAAAAAAAAAAAAAACATCCTGACCAAATGAGATTCATATCAGATATGGAAGGATAGTTCAATAGTACAAAAAACAATCAATGTAATCAGCCTCATAAATAAAACAAATGAAAAGAAACACATGATCTTACAAATTGATACAGAAAATGTGTTTGTCAGATTCTAACACTCGTTGTTGATAAAAATACTAAGCAAAATAGGAATAGAAATGAATTCCTCACCATAATTAAGGGCATACACAGAAAACCAATGGACAACATTATTCTCAGTTGAGAAAGACTGAAGACATTCTCCTTGCTAAAGGGAACCAGAGACAGGGATGTATTTTATCACCACTCTTACTCAATACTGTGTTGAAAGTTGTATTAGTTCTCTAGTGCTGTTATAAAAGAAATACCATAAATGGATAGTTTCAACAAACAGGAATTCACTCACAGTTTAGGAGACTAGAAATCTGAATTCAGTGGCTCCGTCCAGGGGCTGAGTGAAGGGTCCTTGACTTCGGATTCAGTTCTGCCTCCTGTTACAGGCCCACTAGAGCTAGAGGCGTTTTCTGACTCACACAGCTGCTGGCTTTTGAGGCTGATGAACTTAAGATTGACAGGTAAAATGGCATAATACAAAGATCAGTAGGCAACATGGCAAATTCATGTCTAAGAACAATCCCAAGATTGGCACGTCACTGGTTCAAGTTGAAAAACAGAAGATGAAGACTTGGCTAGCCACACAAATATGTGGCCCAGACAAGGTGACACACAACCTTAATTAAGAAAAAAAAAAAAAAAAGAAGTGAAGTTATCTCTATTTGCAGAGGATAAGATCCTATGCAAGGAGCTCTGGTTGCATAGTGGACAAGACATTTGGTTGCTAACAAGAAGGTCAGTGGTTCAAACCTACCAGCTGCTCTGCAGGAAGAAGATGAGGCAATCTACTTCTGTAAATATTTACAGCCTTGGAAACCCAATGGGGGTTGCTCTGCATTGGTGAGTATGATCCTATACATAGACAATTCCGAAGACTCAACAAAAACAACTAGTGGAACAAATAGGGAAATTCAGCAAATTGTCAGGGTACAAGATCAACACACAAAAATAAGTTAGATTCCTCTTCGTTAATGAAGAAAACTCTGAAAAGGAGATCAGGAAAACAATGTCATTTACAATAGCCACTCAAAAGATGAAGTACTTAGCAATAAATCTAAATAGATGAAACACTAATGCAAGAAACAACAGGAGACCTATGTAAATGAAAGAATATATAATACTAATGGATAGGAAGATTTAGCAGGGTGAAAATGTCAATACTGCCCAAAATGATATATACATAGAATGCAATCCCAATCCAGATTCCATCAGGATTTTTTAGAGTTGGAAAAACTAACCACCAACTTTATATAGGAATAAAAGAGACCCAAAATAAGCAAAATACTCCTAAAGAAGAACAAAGTAAGAGACCTCATACTCCCTGATCTCAAAACTGACTATATAGCCATGGTAGTAAAAACAGCCTGGTATTGGTACAACTGACACATAAACCAGTAGAACAGAATTGAGGACCTTGGAGTAAATCCACACACCTATGGATGGCTGATCTTTAACAAATGGCCAAAATTCATTAAATGGGGAAAGAAATGGTCTTATTAACAAATACTCCTGATAAAAATGGATATCTATTTGCAGAAAAATGAAAAAAAGATTCACATTTCTCACCATATACAAAAACTCAAAATGTAACAAAGACCTAAATGTAAAACTTGAAACTACATAGGAAATCAAAGAAAAATAGGGGCTAACTCAGGGGCCCTAATACGTGACATAAGTACACTATCAAACATAACTAAAAATGCACAAATAGAAAAAGAGAAACTGGACTGCTGGAACCTCCTAAAAGTAATAATAATAATAGAATACACATCAAAAGACTTCACCAAAACAATAAAAAGAGAAATTACAGACTGTGAATTTTTTTTGGCAATGACAATTTAGACAAGTCTCTAAAATTTATAGGAGCTCTGGCGGCATAGTGTGTAAAGCATTTGACTGCTAACCAGGCTGGCGGTTCAAACTAACTAGCCAAAATCCCACATTTCAACAACAAAAAGAATCCAGTTAAAAAATTGTCAGAGGACATGAATGGACACTTTACCAAAGTAGACAACAACCAAAGTGGCCAATAAACACATGAAGAAATTCTTGAAATCATTAGCCGTTAGAGAAATGCAAATACAAAAAAAACAAAAAACAACAACAACAAAAAAAATGAGATACCATCTCACCCCAGCATTAATAGCAAAGTTCAAAAAAAAGAGAAAAACTGAAAATAACAAATGCTGATGAGGTTGTGGAGAACACTCATACACTGCTGGTCAGATTGTAAAATTGTGCAACCATTGTGAAAAACGATATATTCCTTCCTTGCAAAGTTGGCAATAGAAATATCATATGATCCTGAAATCCCACTACTAGGTATATATCACTGAGAAATTAGAGCTGTGAAACAAATAGATATATGCACACCCAGGTTCACTGCAGCATTATTCACAAAAGCAAGAAGATGGAAACAACCTAAGTGCCCATTAAAAGATAAATAGCTAAACACACTATGGTACATACACACAATAGCGTACTAAGCAACATTAAAGAATAACAATGAATCTTCAAAATACTTCATGACATTGATGAACCTGGAGGACATTATGTTGAGTGGAATTAGTCAGTCACAAAATGGCTGTATGAGACTATTAGTATGCAAAGTGAAGCAAAGATTTACTCACAGAAAGAATAATTCTTTACCAATTTTTAGGGGTAGGAGTGTTAACTACTAACTAGAAAGCAGACAAATTAATTTTGGTGAGGGGAAGGCAATATCCAATAAGGGGGAAGTCAGCACAAAATGATCAAGGCAAAGGAAGACACTGAGAGGAGTACAAGAGTAAAATGCAACAAAGGTAAATATTACATTCACCATCTTGCAATAGCTGTAATTACCATAATCCACAAGTGGATGCATAGACATGCAAGCTGAACTGGAGCGGGAAGGAAAAAGGGTCTATATACAGGAATGAAAAGTTATGAAAACTTTTTAGCCATAATCAAACACCTTTAGGGAAGGAGTTACTGGGCTTGGGGGCTCAGGAACATTGTCTCAGGGGACATCAAGATCAATTGGCATAAGACAGTCTACAAAGACAACATTCTATTTTGGTGAATAGTGACTTGGTCTTAAAAGCTTGTGAGTGGATATCTAAGGTGCAACTATTGATCTCTCCCTGTCTGAGCAAAGAAGAATGAAGAAACTCTAAGATGCATGGAAGCAATTAATCCAGTGGGCTAATGGACCTTGTGAACTCTAGCTTCCATAACCCTCTGACCAGAAGAACTAGACAGTGCCTGGCTACTCCTGGTGACCACTCTGTAAGGGATTACAATAGGAGGTCCTGGACAGGATGGGACTAACATGTGGAACAAAACTCAAAATCAGAAAAAAGAGCAGGATTACTGGCATCATGACTGGTGGAGTCCAGAGACTATGACCTTTAGAGACCCTTCAGGCCTGGAACTAAAATCATCCCCCATGGCTCAACTTTGAGCCAAATAATGGACAGGATCATAAAATGAAAAAGGAGTTCTGGTGGTACAATGGTTAAGGTATTTGGCTGCTAACCAAAGTTTGGTGGTTTGAGCCTACCATCTGCTTCACAGAAGAAAGATGAGGCAGTCTGCTTCTGTAAAGATTTACAGCCTTGGAAACCCATTGGGGTTGCTGTGCGTTAGAATCAAATTGATGTCAGTGAGTTTGATTTGGTTTTATAAGATGAAAAATAACAGAGGTTTGTGCTCCTTAGAACAATCAACAATATGAGATTAATAGGGCAGCTTTTGCCAAGGGACTAATGTCACAGAGCAGGAATGGATGGGAAAGAACGACAAAGGGAAATGGTAAATATGGGGAAAAAGTAGGAAGAATGTTGTCACATTGTGGAGATCATAATTAATGTCATAAGTGAAAATGTGTATCAATTGTTGAACAGAAAATCAATTTTTTATGTAAACTTTCACCCAGATCACAATCAAAACAAAAATGACTAAAACTCCTATGGAAAAGTTCTACTCTGTGTACATGGGATTGTCATGAGTCAAAATGTACATGACAACAACAATGACAAAAGCATAACAAATAGATGTATAACTTAAAAATACTTTAGTCTCCATGAAAAAAATAAAGCCATCAGACTACCTAAAAGTACCAACAAAATATTAATAGATACAATTAAGTATGTTTCTATGAAATATCTTCTGTTTGGTAGAAAAATTCCACAATGCACCTTCTCTGCAATCTCAACAAAATGTTTGTAAATTGGTTTTGCTTCATTGCAGACAGTGTTCATTTTAAAGGCATTCTTTTCATTTTCCCTTTGTCTAGTCCTGAATCCAAACATTCAATGCCTTTCTGATTTTATGGCCTGGTTTTGTTGACTCTTGTCTCTGGGGTCCCACTGTGATCCCGAAAATGCAGAGTAACTTGGATGCTTGAGATGGAAAAAGCTTTGTTTAAATTTTATTTAACTTAGTCAGCTTACCAGAGTTGGATAGGCATTGTCAAACCCTTTTTTCAATAAAAGGGGTTATATAGCCCTCAAACAGTTAATGGTAACTTTATGCTAGCCTGCATAAGAAACAAATAGAGAACTCTAATATGGCTGTGTCAGGGCTTTTTCCACACAACCCAGACTGCTATATGCTAAGAAATGCAAGAGAATAGTTCTAAGGTTTGGATTTATTTTGATTCAGTTTCTTTTTGCCTTGTAAATTTTAACATCCAAAATCGCTACTCTTTGTGTCTCCTCTAATTATATGTATATATATTTGTTTCTCCCTTGTTATTTTCAGTGAATGAAACTCATAATCTTTGTGTAATCCAATTGGAATCTTGGATGCTCCCTGACCTTGATCTATATATGATTTATTTGTTTCATCCTTAGTCAATCAAGGATCAGAATTCAGACACTTCAGTGGCAGAATTTGATCTTAATGAGCTTAGGCTCATATATTGATTGGCATTAAACTGGAAATAAAATATACGAGATGGGCGAGGAACAAATACACTCCCATGAAATGGCATCATGACATTCCCTGTAGAGGAATACCTTGATGAAAGGTCACTTAATTACTAGAGTTGCCAAATACTGGGTATCTCACATAGATATGTTTCTCATATCTTGCTCTCCATAAGTTTCTGGCCAATGTGCTAGAATGGTTTTGAAAAGTGTACATCAGAAAATCCTTGAGGGATGTCTTTGGCTGAAGGAGTTTTGAAAATGTAATTTTCATCTATTCTAAAAAGAAAAAAAAACATATTTTATGATAGATATAAAGATATAGTCTAGAGGCTAACTATCTTTGTATAAACACATACTAAGAAATGTATTTAATTATGAAGATGAACAACAATTTTGAATGAACTAAAGCTAAACAAAGGATATTCTGTCTAAGAAGTTAACAGGAGATTGTCAAAAAGTGCAGAGAATGGAAAAGTAAAAGGAAAAGATGAGGAAGTGGAGCTGGAAACAGGTGTGGAGAAGATGTCAGTCAATGAAGAATTCTTGGCAGTGGGAATAATTGAAGGATACTAATCCACCAGCGGGAGCTCCGGTAGCATAGTGGCCAAGACACTTGTCTGCTAACCAGACGGCTGGCGGTTCAAACCCACCAGCCACTCCTCGGAAGGCAGGTTGGGCAATCCTACTTCCGTAGTGATACTGCCTTGGAAACCCAAGGAGGGGTCGCTGTGAGTCGGGGCCGACTCGACAGCACATAACAACAACAACAACAACAATCCACCAGCCACCCCTCGGAAGGAAAATGGGGCAATCTACTTCCACAGTGATACTGCCTCAGAAACCCAAGGAGAGGTCACTATGAGTTGGGTCCGACTAGACGGTACATAACAACAACAACAACAACAAGAAAAATATGCTTAATATTCATAATTTATCTGTTACTTAATGGCAATATAATTCCCTCTCATCTTCTCAAACATTCAATAAAGTCTGAGTAAGTTATGGTCTCAAATAATTAAAAAATGCAGACTGGTTTTCATCATTGAGTTTATATGGTAGAGAGAGAAGACAATATCTTATAAAGGAAAAATGGAAGTCAGATCAAATGTAGCAAAACTAGGAAACATACCAAGAGATGGGAATAATGTAGGTGCTTTAAAAACGTGTGGCTTTAAACTGGCTCAAGCTGGTCATAAACAATGAAGTGAAGTTGGAACAAACGTACATTTGTAAGATGTGGGTGTACTGGAATGACAACTAACACACTGGCATCAAGTCGGACCCAACTCACAGTGATCCCTCCTTGGGTTTCCAAGCAGTATCACTATGGAGGTAGATTGCCCAACCTTCCTTCTGGGAAGTGGCTGGTAGGTTTGAACTGCTAGCCCTCTGGTTAGCAGTCAAATGCCTTATACACTACACCACCGGAGCTCCTGGAATTACAAATAGAATGGGAGAAACTATAGGTCAAAGACCTGGAATGCAAGACTTGGAAGAGTCATAGTGAATCCTTTCAGCAGTCTGATGAAAGAGACTATATTATTACCAGGACTGTGGAGGGCAACACATATCCAGAACAGTATAGTTGTAGCCATCTTTGAGCTGGGCACCATTGTTTCCATCTCTGCAGGTCAAGAGATTTGGTTTCTGCGCAAAGCACATGCTGTCCTTGCATGGTTAGAGGGAGATTAACTTTCCAGAAGTGCCTCAACCCATGATTTTTCCCCTTCCAGTTATTGTTCTGGTAAGCTCATATTTTACAAATTCAGATTCATTCCGGTTTTGCTTCATTGGACTGCAATGGGAAAAAGCAGTTCAACGACCTGTTAAAAATTCACAAATGTTTTGGAAATGACATGCCATCTGAAATAGGATAAATAATCAATTTATTTAAATATCAAAAAGAGAGTTATATCAACACTTGCATAGAGTATTATATTAGTCAAGATAATGCATGCTAATTATTATAACAAATAACTCCACAATTCACCAGATCAACACAACACAAGTTTATTTCTTACTTTATTTCCCAGTCCAGTGTGGGCTGGGAGATACTTTTAGGTGGCTGTCCTTTAACTGATGAGTCAAGGATACTTCCATTATGTGGCTCTGCTATCTCAGTGTTTTGAGCTTCTCGCCACATGGGAGATCGAGAGAATGGAGGATCATACAGAACATTTTATGAATGGATCTGTAAGAGTGTAAATCACTTTCAGTACCATTAGTCAGAACTCAGCCATATAGATTAACTGTAAGGGAGGCTGGGAAATGGCATCTGTCAGAGAGGCTTGGTGCACATCTGGCCAATCTGTGCTACATGTGTTTCTACATTGATTACTATAATCAATGCAAATGGGAAAAAATATATTGTATGGAGTTTGGGAGTAGAATAAACTAATACACCCCTTGTTACAATTTCAATACAACCATACTTTAAGTTTTATTTCTAATCTCAGGATTGAAATCAACAAACATTAAAATCCACATTTTTGTTGATCCCTAGAGAAATTCATTTTGACACAAATAAAGGGATCAATTCACTTTAAAATGATGGATATATTTTAAGGAACCCCTAAGAAACAGTCATGAGTAGTTTTCTTAGTATGGGCAAGACTTTGGAAGACATCATTACTTTGGATATTATGAGGTCTAGCTGTGAGCCAGAGAACAGGTAGACACTATTGCCACATTGATATTGGTCCAGGTCCTAATCCTGCAAATAGACTCAGACTCACTAGCACAGTGGAGATTAGGGCAAGAAGTACAGAATACATTTTTCAGCACTTCTTTCTTTCAGACCAGCCATCTGCAGGCTAGCGTAATCACTCGTTTGTAGGATCTGGCAGAAAGTTGTAAGAAATAAACAACTAATAGTTTTCCAACTATTTTCCACAACATTAGAGCATTAAGGGCTACTTAATGTTCCAAGTTACATCAAGAGATTTTTTAATCAAATGTCAAGTGCTTCGTAAAAATCAAAACTTTCTAGTTTAAAATAGTTAAACATCTTTCTATATCCTTTAGTCAGTCAATTCTTTATTTGTGCATCTGTTGTGTTATCTCATTTCCCATTTCCCAATTACTGTTCAGTTAATAATGCTTTTGGTTGCAATATTAGAAAACAAGTCGAAAAGTGGTTTAAAAATGGAATGATTTTTCCTCACTTAACAAACAGTCCAGACAGAGGTAATTTCAAAATTGCCACAGGTCTTAGTCAGCTTCTCTAAGATTCATTTTTCCTTTTTTCTTAAGGTCACAATAAATATAAGCATCACATCTTCATATGAAAATATTAAAAAACAAAAGTAGAAGAACGATGGTTTTATTCTTGGGAAACTTTCTATTAGGGAAGAGAAGATATCCAGAGAGCATTTTCTGTGCAGTTTTATTGGCAACTATTAAATCATTTGTTCATTTCCTAGATAAAAGGAGGAATGGATTTTTGTCATTTTCAATCTCAATGTGAAGAGCTACTATTCTACTAACAAAGAGCAGAAAGAGGAACACTACGAATTGCTTTCAAGCAAATAGCCCTCAAGTGAGTAACCATGAAATAGCAAGTTGGTTTCTAGTAGAAACCTATGAACAGGCAAAATTTCATGCAACAACTGACACAAATGTGTTATGCTACCCACAGATGAATGCTAATAAGACTGTTCATAGTGTGCTATAGAGAAGGCTAAACACCTCGTTCAACAATAACCTTGTTAGTTTCATATCTCCCTGTCCATGGTACTGCCAAAATGCACAGCTGCAGAGTGGTGTTTTACAGTACTTATTTTATTGGATTTGCTTATTGTTATTATTATTTTTAAATAGAAGTTTAAGAAGATGCTGGGAAACCTCTCTTTGCTTAGAGTAAGTGTGCTTGGATTGGACTGTGAGACTGTGGTTCAGGTCAAAAATTTCTGATTTTTGCCTTATTTTATTAGCAAAACAGTTTCTCTTCTGCACAATCCCCCATTGTGTGTGGTCTTGGTAACGAGCAGTGGCCAGTCTCATTATAAAATCTGGAGGAGCCAGGCCTTCACTGTCCCCCTCCTCACATCAGGAGTCACTTATGTGGTTCAGGCTCCTAGTCTATCAAACTCTATCTCCAGCAAATTTGAATCTTTAGTGAGTGACACAGGACATGGGGATGATGAGATGATATATTTATTGTAGGGGAATTTAAGTGCATTTTGCTGTAGTTCCTGTTTCACAACATTTTTTTTTAATAAATTAAGATGTATTAAGATAGGGCTTCAGTTAGATGTGGCCAATTTCTGTGCTTTAAATGCATGAAGTATTATATATGTACATTAGTACTCAAGAATAGCCATCATGCTGGATCTGCATGATGTTTACCATAAGTTTTTATGAGTATGTCTGAAACCTCAGCCCTGACTGGCTTTGATTGATGCATTCTTCTCTTCTGGTTGAGTTTATTTTCTCCAGCTCTGTGGTTGAGATGAATAGTATAAAAATAAGAACAGAAGAGTTAAGTGAGGACACCATAAGAAATTTGATTAGATAACCTATGTAAATTTTTTCTCTTTATAAATTGATCAGTTGGTAGCCCCTAAACATTCTTTCCAAATAATCTCTATGTAAGTTTCAGCAACTTTAGTTGATCAAATTCATCAGATACTATGCACAAACCACACTGGAAAATTTAAGTATGAACTAACTTATGCTCTCCTAGAGTAAGGAACTCTAGTCCAGCCTGGTTGGACATTTGCATGGAACAGTTTATCTCAAGAATGACAGGAGGTGAAGAACTGTGGTATCTCACACCATCTCCCTGCACAATGAGCAATTTCTTGGCCTAATCCTTTGAATACACTGGTATGATAGTTATCATTATGTGTAACTTGGGTGGGCTGTGATTCTAAGTGGTTTAGCAGTTATGATGTAATCATCCCTCATGATGATATCTGATATAATATAATTACTTCCATGATGAGATCATCTATGAACAGACAATCAGTTGAAAGGGAGGGAGTTTTTGTCAGAATGTGGCCTGCTTTGGATACATATAGAGAAGCTCTAGCAAAGCTCTCTGGCTTTTTGCTTGGTCTGGGTCTTGCATGACTCATCATCACCTGACCTCTGGTCTTTGGACTTGGATATTTCCAGGCGATCTTTAGATTGTTGCCCTTGCAGCCTATAAGCCAACAGCCTGCTATCTTACCTGCCAATCATGAATTCATAGCTTCCAAAACCAGCCGCTTGCTATATTGTCTGTCTATCTTGGCTTTTTCAGTTCCTGCAGTTATGTGAGTCAGGAGAATTCTCCAACTTGACGTCTGATTCGTGAATTTGGGACTTGCCAGCCTCTACGACTGCATGAGCCCATTCATTGAGATAAATTTCTCTCTTTCTATATATATAAGCTTCACTAATTTTGTTTCTCCAGAGAACCCAATCTAAGACAACTGACATATGGGTGAAGTGACTGGGTTTCCAAGTTTTTTTTCTCTCCAACTACCTTCATTAGAAAAGGATACTCATCATGACCAGATCCTTCTGCTTTTAGGGTAATAGATGAGTAATTGATAATGCCATCAAAATAAATATAACTAATATTTTCTTTCCATTTTCACACTACAAAATGTATAATCACTGCTGTCGAGTTGGTTCCAACTCATAGTGACCCTTCCTTGGGTTTCTGAGGTGGTATCTCTAAAGAAATAGATTGCCCAACATACCTTCCGAGAAGTGGCTGGTGGGTTTAAACCACCAGCTTTCTGGTTAGCAGTCAAATGCCTTAGGCACTATGCTACCAGAGCTCCCACAAAATATACAACATCATTATATTTGATTTTTAGAAGTTTTAAATTGGGAGAAGATGTATTAAATTCTTTCTTTTTAGAGAACCAAAAATAAAATAAAGCAATATTGCAGAGAAATGAAGTTGCTTTTCAAAGTTGCTCAAATAATAAGAAGCAGATAGAGAATTCAAAGCCAAATATGAATTCAAATACTACATCTCTGTGTTCAAAGAAAAAAAAAATCATTTATAGCAGATGAAGGAATGACTAAACATTTTGTAAGCAGATCAGAAATATCTTAAATATATCTATTTTCCATTCACTATTATGCTCTGAAGGAGCTCTGGTAACATAGTGCCTAAGACACTTGACTGCTAATCATAAGGCTGGCGGTTCAAACCCACGAGCCACTCTTTGGAAGGAAGATGGGGCAATCTACTTCTGTAGTGATACTGCTTCGGAAGCCCAAGGAGGGGTCGCTATGAGTCGGGGCTGACTCAGTGGCATATAACAACAACAACACATTATGCTCTGAGGACGTAAGGTTGAAAGCTGTAAATGGCTAAAGGGAGGGACACCATAAAACAGAACTGTTGAGGACATAGGAGAGAAAGTGAATAAATATGAAGAATGGTGTAAATGTGCCCACAATGTAACATGTAAACTGTGTAATACAACTAGAGAGGATTACAAAAGAATGGGACCTAATCCCATCCAATCATCTCTTTTACTCTGCAAGAGGAGAACATGTTAGAGGTACTTGTAAGAACTTATTTGCATGTTGGTTTATTTACATTTACTATCATTTAAAACAATCTATGAGAAAGATTCTTTAAGTGCAAATTTTAAAACTTACAAAGGAAGAAACTGAGACTCAGAGAAGGTCATGATGTGTCCTAAGCTATTAGATCTAAGAAACTAATGTTCTTATCTGTAGATTCTGACCTCTGCTTTTACCAGAATCTTTACAATCCACTTTAAAATGGTTACCAATGGACTGATTTCAATGGGGAGAACCCAGTGTTTTCCTTTTCTCACACAAAAAAGGCTAGTCTCTGGCAAGACGATTAAATCACTTTAAATTATTTGCTTTAGTAAGGGCCACAATGCAATGAAAACTAAAAGCACAAATGTTTTATTTTTAAAATGAACTCTAAGTTTAAAATAGTGAATCTAGAATAAGTTTTTTCATAAGTAGTTCAGGTTTTTGTAACACATAAGATTAATTCTTGGAAAAAAAAGTTCAACAAATAGTATGCAATTAATAGAATTTGTACAGCTGGGACACGGGTACAAAATGTTATAGCAGATGGAGGATATGTATACTTCAAATGGAGCACAATTGGCAAGCAGAAAAGTTAGTAAAAGCAACAGAAAAATATATAAACAGGGGCCCATTAATCATATTAAGATAGAAAGTAAACCAAACAGTCTTATTGATGTGGTAATGAACACTGGACTAGAACAAAGATAATGTGTTTGTTAAAGGGAAAGAACACCAGGAAAAGACTACATTTTTTTTTTCTTTTTCTATTATTTTTTTTCTAAAGCAAAGCATTTAACAAGAAAGGACAAAAAAATGAATATTTATGGGGAATAATTGACAAAACATCTCAAATGGTAGGCCTGATTTCAATATTAAAATAATAGATTAAAATATATGAAGTAGTGAAAATATAGTATACAGCCACACATCTTATGCTTAGTATTTTAGACTAGATTTGAGACAATTTTTTAAAGCCTTCTTTAAACCAAATATGAATTTTAAAAATCATAATTAATAAAACTTTTTCTATAAAAAATCAACTCAATGGATAGTAAAGTTGAAACACGTAAAATACTTATGAAGCCTTGGTGGCACAGTGGTTAAACAACAGGTTGCTAACCAAAATACTGGCAGTTCAAACCCACAAGCTGCTCCTCAAAAGAAAGTTGTGGCCTTTGGCTTCTGTAAAGATTACAGCCTTCGAAACTCTGTGGGACAGTTCTATTCTGTCTTGCGGGTTGCTATGAGTTGGAACTGACTTGACAGAAATGGGTTTCGTCTTATTCTTAAAGAAATTTCATAGTGCTCTTTCTTTCTTTTTTTAAGAATTATTATTATTTTGAGTAGAGTACTTGCCTAACACAGTTCAAACATGTTGCATGCATTCTTTATTCCTTATGAAAACATTACAAGGCAAGTAGTAAATTATCACCTTGTTTTAAGTGAAAAAAGGAGGGACAGAGAGGTTTAGAAACTTGCCAAAATCAGTTATTAAATGCTAGGGATAGAATTCCAATACATTTTTTTTTCTGAGCAAAAGATGTTGTAATGAGTCTTATAATGTTTGCTCTATAGAGGAAAACACTGGACTAAAATTCAAGTGTATAATACAAAGAAACAATCACAGCATTAAAAAATAACACACATTCAGATTGTCAGGGGTTTTTTTTCATTATAATCTGAGTATATTGGATGTTTTCTTCTAATTATATGTTTTCTAATGAGATATTAATGAAACTATAATTTTAAACAAAAGAAATAATTAATAATAGTAATAATAAATCTAGATGGCAAGTAATAGTGTATTTGCCGACATACAAGATAATAAATAAAATAAATAAATTACTTGGTTTTAGAGATCATTTTACTTAAGTTCCAGGCCACGAAGTATGAATAGCTACATGAAATACATCATTATTTTGAAAAAAATGATTTCTGATGTGGCCCAAAATTGATGAAAAAAGAAATTCATTAGTCAATAAGAAATGGATAAGTTTTGCGTAGTGTCTAAGGCACTTGACTGCTAACCAGAAGGCTGGCGGTTCAAACCCACCAGCCACTCCTCAGAAGGAAGATGAGGCAATCTACGTCCGTAGTAATACTGCCTCAGATACCCAAGGAGGGGTCGCTAAGTCGGGTCCAACTCAATGGCACATAACAACAACAACAAGGTTTTCAAGATAATTTGTTTATATATTATTGTCAAATTATTTTAGAAGAATTCAAATTTTTAATTAATAATGAAAAGCTAATAACATAATTGGATTAATTATATATAGTATTTAATAATATTATCCCTGTAAGTATCAGTGCTCTTAATATTTGTGAAATTTGTAAACCACTTTTGTCTCAGAAACCAATGTATTTTGTGTTTTTTCAGACTGATACTGTTTGTTACACATAGTTTTGTTAAACATA
Organism: Orycteropus afer afer; assembly: GCF_000298275.1. Lineage (NCBI taxonomy): Eukaryota > Metazoa > Chordata > Mammalia > Tubulidentata > Orycteropodidae > Orycteropus > Orycteropus afer. Next base: position 1,391,129 of record NW_006921918.1, read on the forward strand.
GTTTTGATGTTGAAGATAAAGATGATGGCAGTCACGATGATGTTGATATCAAATAACTAAAATCTATTTCACCTGGTCAAAATATGGGTACATTTTATGTTTTCTCCAGTAAGGCTCTAAGAAACAGCAATGGTTTTCATCTACTCTCCCCTATATTGTATGTAAACATTAACCATTCTCTTATAAATTCCTCTATATGTTATTTGTTGTTGTTGTTGTTGTTATGTGCCGTCGAGTCGGCCCCGACTCATAGCGACCCCTCCTTGGGTTTCCGAGGCAGTATCACTACAGAAGTAGGATTGCCCAACCTTCCTTCCGAGGAGTGGCTGGTGGGTTTGAACCGCCAGCCGTCTGGTTAGCAGGCAAGTGTCTTAGCCACTATGCTACCAGAGCTCCCTATATGTTATTAGATTTATATTTATCAATTTTAAGATTTTCATTTGGGTTTTTTGTATAATTCCTGCTTCTCAGCTGTGATTTCCTCTAATTTATTTCACTACCAGCTTGTATTCCTTTATTTTCTTGAGTATAACTATAATAAAGGAACCCTGGTGGTGTGAGGCACTGGTGGTGCCCTGGAGCTCTGGTAGTGTAATGACTAAGGCACTAGACTACTAACCAGAAGGCGGGAGGTTCCAATGCCCCAGTCACTCCTCGGAAGGAAGGTTGGGCAATCAACATCCGTAGAGATACCGGCTCAGAAACCCAGGGAGGGGTCGCTATGAGTCGGATCCTACTCAACAGCAGTGAGTTTGGCTTTTGGTTTTGGTGGTGCGGTGCCTAAGGCATTTGACTGCTAACCAAAAGCTTGGTGGTTCACACCCACCAGCCACTCAGCAGAAGAAAGACCAGACAATCTACTTAGATATTTACTGCCTCAGAAACCCAGTGGGTGTTGCTATGAGTCAGAATCGACTCCATGCCAGTGTGTTTATAGCTATGATAACTCCTTTAAAATCTTTAACTATTAATTCCAACATCTAGGTTATCTCATGGTCAGTCTTGTTACTGTCTTTTGTCTTAATAATGGTTTACATTTTCCCATTTCTTCATATATTAAAGAACTGTGGAATGTATTCAGGCTATTTTGTATGATTTATTATAGAATATCTGGGTTTTGTTTTATTACTCAAGAAAGATTTTTCTTACCTTTAAAGAGTTTACTTGAGTGAAGTCAAACTAAATACCTTGCCTCTGGTGAAGTAGGTAATAACTCAAGTTTCATTCATTTCTTTTAGTCTTAGATGTATGGCTGGAAGTCTTCCCTACACATTTGTGAGTCAAATGTCAGTAGATATCTGAGCAGAATTTATACCCAGAATTTAGCTTTCTCCTTTCTAGGGCTTATTCTTTCAGTTTCCACTTTTAATGACTACAGTTTCCTAGAACCCTGTTCTCTGATGCTTCAACTTGGAATAATGACAGGCTTTCCATCAAGGATTTGTTATGATGCTGACTGAGGCTTACCTTCAGCATAAACCTAGTAAAAACATAAGATTTCATATCATGCCGTTTGCTTCTCCCATGTGACAACTCCGCTCCAGAATCTTACTGCATTTCACCTTCTAAATTCTTTAGATAGTTGCTATTTCAATATATTATGCTCAGAGCTTATAGCTATTATCTGCGTGAGGGTTGCCATTACAGGAGTTTACTTTGCCTTTCCAGAGGCAAAGTTCACGCAATTTTTCAACATTTAAAATTTTGAACATGGAATTAGTAGTCTGAGAGATATGGATAGTATCTTAAGACATCAAACTATCTTCAGAAAAGAACAACGCTGTAGAATTTGTGCTTTTCACTGTTAGTACCCTGTCTCAGAGCAAGAGGACATTTGTAATGGCTGAGTGTGTTCTCCAAAATACTTACCTGCTCACAAACTATTTTCTATTGGCCAAAGACATTTGAAAAACTATAGTCTCGATGCAAATAGCTAGCATGCATTTTAAGTTTCTTAAAAATAACACCTCAAGGTTGTTTCATGTACAATGTAAATAACACAGTAAAATATATTTCACAACTGTCCTCAAAGATAAAATGTTTTTGGCCCTCATTTTCCTGCTCACTTCAATTCATCTTTCAGTATTTCATCTGAAATACTGCCATGATGTCTAGAATGTTGAGCAGCCATTGTTTAATAAGAAAATAAGCTGAAATTTAGAAAACAAGCATGACAATGCTATTACATGCTAAAAGAAGTGGAGTAGGAAGATGGAAGAAGCATGGACATGATTGACTCAATTGAATTAATTAAACATTTCTAGGCAAAAACCTCTGTGCTTCTTGTCATGTGAGAAACAGCAACCACTGTTTGATTAAACCAGGTGTTTTGCTTCATGCAGTCAAATGAAATTGTAATAGGAACAACTGATTATTCCTCATTGCCAGGCTTATCCCTACCATAAGAATTCTCTCATAAATATGCTCATTATGGAGTGGTTACTTTATTAGTGCTAAATTGGTATTTTAATACATTGGTGTTATACATTTGTGTGAAGTTAGTAATTATTATTATACGTTATTGCTAATAACTGAATAACCTATTTTGGGAGAGTAATTTCATTTGGGTGCTCTGGTAGCATAGTGCCTAAGGCACTTGACTGCTCACCAGAAGGCTGGCGGTTCAAATCCACCAGCCACTCCTCAGAAGGAAGATGGGGCAATCTACTTCCATAGTGATACTGCTTCCGAAACCCAAGGAGGGGTCACTATGAATCGGGTCCGGCTCGATGGCACATAACAACAACAACAATTTCATACATTAGAAAGAATTCAAGGTTATCTATATAATATTAAGGAGATCCTGGTGACTCAGTGCCTAAGGCATTTGATTACTAACTGGGAGGTTGGTAGTTCAAACCCACCACTCACTCCATGGAAGGAAGATGAGGCAGTCTACTTCCGTAAAGATTTACTGCCATGGAAACCCAGTGGGGTTTACTGTAAGTCAGAATCAACACGATGGCAGTAAATTATTATTTTTTGGTGGATTATATAATGTTTTTATTTGTCAGTGGTAGACAAAAGAGCAATTTTAAAATTAATAAGTAATTTATTTATTCAGGTCAACCAATAGGTATTTCCCTCTTTGAACAACAACAACAAAATAGTTGGTAATCAACAGAAATAACACTTGAATCCTCTGCCCTGATTGAATTTTACATGTAAAAAAGCTAGAAACCAATATTGAAATGAAATACAAAGAGCCAGTAGCTCATTCCATTTTCAGCTTGCAAAAATAATTCTTCCAATTGCTAGTCCACACCAAGCTAGCTTTACTTTTGTAACTTACTGCTTCACTGAACAGAAAGCCTTTTCTTTCTTTTTTTAGATTCCTGAAAGTAATGGCTTAAACTGCTTATATTTTCTGGCATTAATTTTGGAATGTCTCCCACCTCTCACTTAGTATCTCTACTTTTCGTCCATCTGTTGGAAAACTGAATAAAATAGGAACTGTTGTCTCATTATGCTTTGTAGAAATAGTAAATGCAACTACTTAACCCAATCTTTCCAGTATTAAATATTCCGCCTTTTCATTTTTCAGAGGTGCTCTGATGGTATAGTGGATAAGACATTTAGCTGTTAACCTGAAGATCAGTGGTTCAAACCCACTTGCTTCCTTGTGGGAGGAAGATAAGGAAATCTACTTTTATAAAGATTTGTAGTCTTGGAAACCCAAAGGGGGTTGCCATGAGTTGGAATTGACTCAATGCAGTGGGGTTTTGGGTTTCCCTTTTTAGCTCTTGTTTATTTTTTTAACAAATTCCAGCATTTAAATTAAACATTTTATTATAAGCAAGTTTAAAAATTGATTAAATTAATTAAATAAGTTATTAATTAGGAAAAGAACCTTCATGGTACAATGGTTAAGCACTTGACTGCTAACTGAAAGTCAACAGATCAAATCCACTAGCTGCTCCGCCACAGAAAGATTGGACAGTTTATTTCCACAAAGATTACATCTTTGGAAACACTATCAGGCATTTCTACTTTGTCTTATAGGGTAATTTTGAGTAGGAATTGACAGCAATGACTTTTCCCACTAATTAGGAAAGAAACAAATCTATTACTATTCAAATTTGCTATTTTCACAATAACTTCTTTGGTTTGAAACTATATCAGCCCAATAAATTAACTCCATGGAAAGAAATCTTTAAAACATGACTGATTAATTATACTTCCAATATTTTAAAATCAGTAAAAGAAATTCCTAAAGATATGCTTTGGAAAATCTAAATACTAAATGTGATAGTTCAATTTGTGTGTCAGCTTGGCTGGGCCTGGTTGAGTGACTGGACAACTGGATGTAGTATTCCCCATGATGAGACTGGTAATCATCTCCATGGTGGAATCTACTTGGAGCAGCTGTGTAGCTGACTTAGGGGTGTATCCTGCTTCCTTATATAAGGAGAAGCCTTGGGTAATGGTCTTTAGCTTATGGCACACTTGGACCCTGTATGAAGCCATGTCATTGTTCAGCAGCCTGCCATGCTCTGCCAACCTTGGGACGTACAATGGACTTGAATTAATGGCCTGCCATGTGGTTTGGTAACATTGGGACTGTGCCTTTTTACTTGTCAACCTTGGGCTTGTCAGCCTCAGCAGCCAGCAGCTGTCTGAGTGAAGAAAAGCCTCTAGCTTCAGTGGGCTGGGAGCTGGAAGCAGAGCTGAAATCCAGCCCCTAGAGCCTGGTACTTTGAACTTGGACTTGAAACCTCCAAACTGTAAGAGAACAAACACATGTTTGTTAAGGCCATCTCATTTGTGGTATATTCTTGTCAGTGGCATTTGCTAACAAGAACACTAAATAAGGGAAAACAATCTGTAGAAAAATACATAAAAATATAATTGAAATTGTGGTAAATGGTATGAATAACAATACACTAAAACAATATGGTATTCACTTAAGGATGAATATTATATGATCCCATTTTTATAAGAAGATAAGAATAGATATACTATTTCTCACTTAAGGAGCTCTGGTGGTGTAGTGGTTAAACCATCTGGCTGCTAATCAAAATGTTAGTAGTTCAAAACCATCAGCCACTCTGCAGAAGAAAGATGGGGTAGTCTGCTTATGTAAAGACTTACAGCTTTGGAAAGCCAATGTGTTTTGCTATGAGTCTGAATTGATTCAATGGCAGTGGGTTTGTTTTTGTTTGGGTGTACTCCTCACTTAATGACTTTTTCATTATCTGACATTTCACATTTACAGCCACAGTAAAATATCTACTGTCCATCTGTTTTGTGCATTAATGGCATATGTATGACAGGAATGAATACCATGATGCAAGCCAAGAATAATGTCGTCTGTGATACTTAAGGTTAGGCGTCAACTTGCTGAGGCCATGATTCTCAGTGGCTTCACTCTTATGTAATGATGAAACTTGGCAGTTATGTAATAATGCAGTCATCTTCCATTTTGTGATCTGATATCATCACCTGTTGTTTTTGCAAAATGCCAATTTTCCCATAACTACTTAGTCTTTGGAGATTGCCCATGTCAATAAATGAGGAATGAGGAGTGGAGATTATATATATAT
>NW_006921918.1:1397154-1442452 GCF_000298275.1 Orycteropus afer afer
TGTTGTTGTTATGTGCCGTCGAGTCGGCCCCAACTCATAGCGACCCCTCCTTGGGTTTCCGAGGCAGTATCACTACGGAAGTAGGACTGCCCAACCTTCCTTCCGAGGAGTGGCTGGTGGGTTTGAACCGCCAGCCTTCTGGTTAGCAGTCAAGTGCTTTAGCCACTATGCTAACAACAATAGCATATATAAATATATATATATATATATATATACTGTGACCAGTGTTTATTTCTGGTTACCAGTGATGGTTGAGGAGCAGGAGGATCACTCTCTGGATTGTAGATACTTGTTAGGTTGGTGATGGACAAGGCAACATCTAATATCCTAATATAAGCTGTGTAATATATATGAGTCAGATCCAACTTGATGGCAGAGTTTGGTTTTGGTTTTTAGAATGCCTAGTATATCCATCTTTATACATTCCATTTCATTTTGGACAACTCCCAATTTTCCTAGATTCATACTTCGTACATTCCTTGTTCCAATTATTAATGCATGTTTGCAGCTGTTTCTCCTCAAATTGAGTCACGCCAAGTCAGCAAGGGGAGGTCCCAAAAGCTTTACTTTATCCATATTGTTAAGTTTGGTTCTACTCTGATGATGCTTCCTGCGTCTGCAGGATACCTCCCCTTACTAGGTGTGGCAGTTCAGTTTGTGTGGCAACTTGGCTGGGCCTGGTTGAATGGCTGGGCCGCTGGATGTGGTTATTTCACATGGTGAGATCGGTAATTAACTCCATGGTGGAATCTATTTGAGTAGCTGCTTTGGGTATGTGGTCTGCTTCCCATATATAAGAAGCAGCTTTGGGTATAGTCTCTAGCTTATGGCACCTTGAACCCTGCATGTAGCCATGTCATTGCTCAGCAGCCTGCCATGCTCTGCCGACCTTGGACTTACAGTGGACTTGAATTAATGGCCTATTGTGTGACTTGGTAATATCGGGACTGTGCCTTTTTACTTGCCAACCTTGGGCTTGGCAGCCTCAACAGCCATCAGCTGTCTGAGTGGAGAAAAGTCTCTAGCTTCAATGGGCCAGTTGCTGAAGGCAGAGCTGAAGTCCAAGGCTTGAGGAGCTTTCACCCAGCCCCTAGAGCCTGGCACTTTGAACTTGAACTTAAAGCCTCCAAACTGTAAGAGAATAAATGCCTGTTTGTTAAGGCCATCCCATTTGTGGTATATTCTTGTCAGAACAGCACTAGGTAACCAGAACACGTGGATTCCTGCAGCTCTGTCTTATCCCCAGCTCTTCCCCCACTTCCTGCATCTGGGTATGCAGCCTGAATATCACTGAAAAATTTGTGCATTAATTGTCAAATAGAAACATAATTTCCCTTGTAAACTTTCACTGAAAACACAATGAAATGTTACTTTAAAAAAAAAAAAAAAAAAAAAAAAAACATAATATCATGTAATAGAAAGTATCAGGGAGAGGCTATTTTTGATCCTGGATAAGGAAATGTCTGAAATGTAATTTTGCTGATTTCCTGTATTAGTTAGGATACATATATTGTTCTTGTGTCAAAATCCCAATGGCATAGTAATAGCTTAAACCAAATATTTTTTGACATTTGACAGTCATTAGATTAGTGGCACATGTTGTTGGGGTCCATTTTCCATCTATCTTTTCTTTTTTTTTTTTTGCCTCTTCTAGACATTGTTCTCATCCTCACATCAATAATTATTCAACACTGGATATAAGGATTTCAAAATCCAGGTAGAGAAAAAGGGAAAAGGAAGAGGGTAGCACAGGACCTTTCATTTTAAGGGCAAGACCTAGAAGTCACACATGTCTTCTTAAGAGTCTATTGGTAGCATGGTGCCTAAGGCATTTGGCTGATAGCCAGGAACTGGTGGTTCAAACCCATCAGCCACTCCTCAGAAGGAAGAAGGGACATTGTACTTCCGTAGTGATATGCCTCAGAAACCCAAGGAGGGTCACTATGAGTTGGATCTGACTTGAGGGCAGTGGGTTTGGTTTTTATTTTCATTTTAGCCATCTAAGATTTTAGAGTTTCATTACTGAAGATTCAATTGGGTGGACATTGGGGAGACTAGCATCCACTTGAATAATGAGAAGGAGAAAACCCTTTAGACCTTTGGTACACTTTTCTTGATGCTTTTGTGCAGAACTATAGTTTTTTTCCTAAAATTTAGGTACCCTCCCCATAGGAACAGAGGAGCTTGTCCAGTGAGGACTCCTTTGGGGCAATGGTAGGAAGAAAAATAAAAAGGTGATCACCCTCAACCCACTGTCTGGCATTCCAGGCCATCTTTTCCTTATCTCCAGTCACCTGCTTTGAAAAATAAGATTCTCCTCATAATTTTTACTGTTCACCTCTACTGTACAGTCTTCAGTCAAAGGCAGAAGGTAAAGAAAGTAGAAAAACTCTAGTAAGGTCACCATTTTTCCTTTCTCTTCATGTTTACCTTCCTTTCTTAATTCTATTAATTCATCTTACGTAGTCACTTAAAATTTTTGTTCCATTTACTGGAGAAGATAGGCTATAATGAGCTTACTTCTTCTTGGTCATCACTGGAACTCTTTTACTAGCACTTGACATTTCAGCATCAATGATTTATTTACCATTTATACATTGGTATCTTCTGAGGCTCTTTAATTATTGGCATGTAATTTACTAAGTCTATCTTCTGACCTATATAGTTAGAACAAATATTGAAATATGTGGTAGCAGAGAAGAAAAATCTGGAGAAACCTAATATAGCTTTTACTTATTTTACACTTAATGTACATTTCACTTGCTTTATGCTCAATTTGATAGGAAAATGTGTGAAATAGGCAATCAACTGCTAGGTTTTCACTAATGTATGATATCGATTTTTCATTCATAAAATGGTGGCATTGTGTCTATGTCTCAAATTTTTCATTAATCTTATTTGAGTCCTTGTTATTGTTGTTGTTGTTGTTATGTGCCATCGAGTCAGCCCCGACTCATAGCGACCCCTCCTTGGGTTTCCGAGGCAGTATCACTACGGAAGTAGGATTGCCCAACCTTCCTTCCGAGGAGTGGCTGGTGGGTTTGAACCGCCAGCCGTCTGGTTAGCAGGCAAGTGTCTTAGCCACTATGCTACCAGAGCTCCCTTTGAACCTTTAGTTGACATGAATAATTTGTTTCATCAACTTGGACTTCTCAAAATTTCTTTTCTAGAATTAAAGAAAGAAACAAATGAAAACTCAAAAAAATTTTATACACTTATAGAAGAAACATAGCAGTGATAAAGCACATAGCAGTGATTAAATGGTCTTCCATTTAATAAAATAGTTACCTTTCCTGGAGGTTCTTGCCTTACTTCATACTCAGGGAACTCCACAATATTTTCTTGAAGTACCATTATGCTCCATAGCAGAGAGAAATATGTAGCAGCACATGAAAAATAGAAAAGTAGAATAATACAATTTATAATGACATAAAAGTATTTTAATAGTAAATGAAAGTTGTATTGAAAATTCAACTTGACCGTTTTAGCATTTTGAAGGATGCTTTTTAAAACAAACCTTACTCTTTTTCATCTCCACTTTGTAACAATCATGCTTGAGATATTTTGATACAATATGCAAGACCATTATCTAAACAATTACTTGTTCCTGTTAGTAAACTTTGAATGACTCTATTACTCATATTCTAAATTTGGACAAAGCAATGGATATAGCAGACATTCAATGCTATGTTGGATGAATATAACCCAATCTATATAGCAATATATTTCCTAGAATTGTTTTCAAGAAAAACTATGCACTTTTCCATGAACAGTAGTTCTCATGTACAGTGTTAACCTCAGAATTCACAGGTCAGGCATTCCTATCCTCTTGTGTCATTAATACTGATCAAAATCAGGGATTCAACTAAGTTCAATAAACTGCTCATGAAAAACCAGGCAGATATTTAAAGAATCATCTAAGTTTATAAATAAATCTATTATTATGGTGCTTATTAAACAAAGAAATTTAATTTAATACATTTTATAAAATGCTGACTTTATGTAAGGACCAGCACAAGGACTACAAAGATGAGAGAGACATAGGAAAGCCAAAATATAATCTTTGAGCCCAAGGAAGTTATAATTTTGTAAGGGCATATAAGGCAATTAAGAGAGTAATTTTACCACCAGCGGTTGTATGAGAAAATTTATATTAATTGAGCACTTACAATATTCCTGGCTTTTTTTCCCATACTTCACAGTTTTTGTTATTTAATATGATATAAGTAATATTTTCCCCATGATAAAAATGACTGTGAGACTCAGAAAGGTTTAGTAAATTTCCAACATAGAGTTAATATTCAAATTCCTCTTTGAAGCTTACAAAACACCATGCAGCTTCCAAAATATTTTGAGATACTTGCCACAAAATTTTCAAACAAAATATCATGAGAATTGAGAAAAAGAAAAGAGGTATACTAATTTAATTAGAAAGTAGTTCGTGGAAGTAGTGACACTTGACACTGAAAATTTCTCTTTAGCCAGAGAGTGGAAAAGGGGTTGTTTTGTTTAGGGACTTGAGAATAAGCTACAACACAGAAATTTAAAAGTTTAAGATGTGTTCAAGGAACCTCAAATTGAGTTCCAGGTATTGGAGTTTTTGTAGATCTACAGTGTTGTAGGAGCAAAGAAAGATAAGCCTAGGTTGAGCACTTTCAACGCCATTCATTAGATAATTCATATCCACCAATGTTTATTGAGAAAAAGTATGAATTGGAGCTTTACCGAAATAAATCACATAGTATCATATAAGATAAAATGGAAAAGAAAGTGACTGTTCTTGTTGTTGTTATGTGCTGTTGAGTCATCTCTGACTCATAGTGACCTTAGGTACAACAGAACAAAACACTGCCTGGTCCTGTGCCAGCCTCATGATCCCTACCATACCTGAGCCTATCGCTGCAGCCATTGTGTCAGTCCATCTTATGGGGGGCCTTCCCCTTTTTCATTGACCCTCCACTTCACCAACCATGACATCCTTCTCCAGAGAATGGTCCCTTCTAACAACATGACCAAAGTATGTGAGATGAAGGCTGGCCATTCTTGCTTACAAGGAGGATTCCAGCTGTGTACTTCTACTTGTTAATTTTTTCAGAAGTCCATTGTACTTTTAGAACTCTTTGCCAACACCACAACTCAAAAGCATTAACTCTTCTCTGGTCTTCTTTATTTACCTTCCAACTCTCACATGCATATGAGGCTATTGTAGGTACCATGGCTTGGTTAGGAGCATCTTAGTCTTCAAGGGGATACTTTGCTCTTCAGCACTTGAAAGAGGTCTTTCAAGAAAGTGACTAGAGGAAAGAAATCTCAGTGCATTCCTATTGTAAGAATTCAGGCAAGAGGATGATAACAAGCAGACAAATGTGAGAATTATTAGAGAAGATAGAATCTACTCTATAGAACTTCACAATTTGTGAAGTATATTTTATACAATGGTGAGATGAAGAAATCATTAAAGAATGAAACGTGGGCCATTATAATTGTGAGAGCAGACATAACCTTGAGAGAACAGGAAGACAAGATAAATCATTTTGGAAGATGATGCTTCTAGTATTGGGTGTGTTCAGTTTGAGATGAAGACAAAGCACCTATGTATATTTACTTGTCAAAACTTTGGAGTTTCTTTTGGGTTTGGGCTGAAGATCTAGGCAGGGATGAGACACCTCGATGAGAGAGGAATCTTCAAAGGATTTACAACGAAAACACTCAAATTGGATGGACTCGTTCATGAAGCACGAGGAAAAGATTTTTAAGAATATGTAAAATTAGGATTACAGAAAAAAATTAAAGAGAAGAAAATGAAAAGCTATATTTTATACACAAAAATACATATAAACACGATTATAGAAACAGAAAAATAATAGTAGGCTACTTTATAATGCTTAAGTGCTTTTGCATACCATTTCACTTAAGTCCAGAAATTTTCCTCTGAAGTAGGACTACTATTACCTCTTTACAGAGAAGAAACACGGTGCTCTGATAGGCTAGGAAACTTCCCTTGGATCACATAGCCAATGAATGGATAAGAAAAATTCACACTAAGCGTCCTGCATCTAGACTTTGCACTTTTAATTATTATGTTACTTCTGTTATTATCTGTAAATTCATTTTCATGACTAAAGTGAAGCTGACTGGAGCCATGATCTTTTCAATTACCTCATATGTTTGAAAAAGCTGGACAATGAAGAAGAAAAAAGAAAAGAAAAGCATTGATGCATTTAAATTGTGGTGTTGGTAAAGAATATTGAATATACTGTAGACTGGCAAAAGAATGAACAAATCCGTCTTGAAAGAAGTACAATAATAGTGAATCATATCTAGTGGGACTAAAGAAAAGGACTATGAGACTTCTCACATATGCGTCCCACACTTAAATATGCAGGTAATAAAATCTGTTTATTAATAGAAGGTAGAAGAGCATGGTGGCTAAATGTAGGTTTAGCTTCTAGAGTCAGATAGCTTAGATTTGAATCTTGGTGTGATCATCCACCCTAGCTACATGATGATAATAAATTTATCTGCATTAAAGGATTTTTCTGAGGATTAAATTAGGTTATCCACATAAAGGGCTTAAAGTAGTACCTTGGCTACAGAAAGTAGTCAATAAGTATTCATTTCTTCTGATAATTCTAAATAAATTCAACAACTATTTAATGAATATTTCCTTAAAGGGGTATTACTTATTCATTTGCCTATGGTACTTCATTTAATTTTTCAATCACAGCATGCTCTGCTTGAATTATCTTTTTAGCAAATTTTATTTTGATAACCTTATATTTTTGACATATATTTGTATTATCATAAAATTTTAACCTCGTATGTTAAGCATTCTTTCTAGATTTAATGCTATCTGTCCTTTTTTTATATTTTTCCCTATTCAGATTTGCAATAGTTTGTCTATTTTCTTCATCTTTTTTCAATAAAGTTTTGCTTATATTGATGAAATCTATTTTTTTCCTGCTTTAATTTCAATTTTTAAATTTGTTTTTTGTTTTTTTAATTTTTCTTCTAAGTTTTGGAGGTGTAGGTTGATTTCTTTATTTTCACTGCAGCTTAGTTTAAAATCAATACCATTTGTGTCATAACCCAAGTATAACTTTGTCTACATTATAAGTTTTTTAATAAGCAACACCCTCATTGTCTTGGGCTAAAAAAATATTTGGAAAATTCATTTTTATTTCATAATTAACCCAAGGGTTATTTAATGAGTGATTTAAAAAATAACATATTGCCAATATATTTGGATTGTAGAATAGAGAGTTACCTTGTTTTTTATTACCTAATATTGCATATTGTGTGATATCACAACCTATAAAATATTCTCTTAAAAAGAATTTATTTTGGTTACAAAGGTCAATTTTGTGATAATTTCATATGTCTTGAATTAATGCGTTTTCTTTTGACACATGGGATATTTTCAATGAATCTATTAGTTCAGTATGGTTAATTGTGATATTGATATCTTCATATATCTACTTTTTAAAATCTTAGTTGTTAGTTAGCTCTGGTGGCATAGTACCTAAGGCATTTGATTGTTAACCAGAAGGCTGGCAGTTCAAGCTCACCAGCCACCCCTTGGAAGGAAGATTGGGCAATCTACTTCTGTAGGGATACTACTTTGGAAACCCAAGGAGGATTCTCTATGAGTCGGGATCAACTCAATGACATTGCAGTTTTTTGGTTTTATTTTTTAGTTATTTGATATATGAATTGTGGTGGAGGGGAAAATGTGTCATATCTCTTACTACATCTCTTCTGGATTTGTCAGTTGTCCCTTTCTCCCATTTTTTTTTCTATTTAATATCTCAAAATACATATTGGTGGGCTATACACTTTAGCAAAATGGAAGAATGCTGTCTAGACACTAAGGTCAGTTGGCATTAACATAGTCCTCAAAGACGATGTTGTATATCCTATTTTGATGAGTAGCAACTTGGGTCTTAAAAGCTTGTGAGCAGCAATCTAAGGTGGAACTATTTCTCTCTCCCCATTCAGTGCAGAAAGAGTAAAGAACATCAAAGACCCAAAAGAACAATTAGTCCAAATGACTAATGGACCACATGCATGACATTGTCACCAGAAGTAGATAGTACCCAGCTGATGGTGCTGACTGATCTGAAATGGATCACAAAAAGAGGTTCAAGATAGAGTGGAAGAAAAATGTGGGACAAAACATGAATCATAACAAAGAACAGGTTTACTTTCCTGATAGTATTTGATGGAGCTCCCAAGACGATAATTCTTGGTCACCTTTGAAGGCTGAAACTGAACTCATCCCTGTGGCTCAACTTTCAGCCAAACAATAGATAGTAGACCTATAAGGAGAACAATAATATCAGGGATGTATGCTTGATAATAATGATGTCTCATCAGAATAACCCACAACACACTATCAAAAGGGCAGGATTTGCCCAGAAATAAAGCTAAGAAGGCAGGAAAGGATAGGAAAGAAGGTTGAAGGGAAATGGTAAACACGGGGGAAGTGGGAAGAGTGTTGTTACATAACAGAGACTTCAATAAATGTCACAAAACAAAATGTGTATCAGTCATTGAATGGAAAAACAATTTGCTCTGTAAACTTTCTATATATACAAAAAAAAAAAAAAAAGGAAGAGCCTTCCATATTTTATTTTTGCTTGAATTATATTCTGCCTGATATTACTAGTTCCACAAGTACTTTAAATTTTTAACACTTTTTGATTTTAAAAAATAAAAAATAAAAAACCTCATTGCTGTCCAGTCAGAGCTGATTCATAGTGACCCTTCCTTGGGTTTCTTCAGCGGTATCACTATGGAAGTAGATTGCCCAATCTTCCTTTCGAGGAGAGGCTGATGGATTTGAACCGCCAGCCTTCTGTTTAGCAGTCAAATACCTTACGCACTATGCCACCAGAGCTCCTTCTTTTTGGTATAGATTTTTCAAACCTTTTATGTAAAATAATTGAGATGTTGGATATAGTTTTGCCTTAGAATTATTTCTTGAATATAGATATTATAAGTTTTCTTTTAACAGTGTTGGAAAATCTTTGCTTTTTAATAAAGACATTAATTTAATCTTTCTGTTAGAATCATTCATAAATTTGGTTGTATTACCATAATGTATTATGGTATGCTTCTGTGTTATGATTTTCTTTCTTTCTTTTATATCTTTGCATTTTGATCACTTTCTTTCATCTAGTTTTCTTCTGGTGCTTCAGGCTATATATATATTACTTCTAATCTTCTAATCATATTCAGTCATTAAATATGCATTTACAATGATCATTTTGGTCAATCTAAAAATTATCTGTACCTTTATTTTCATTTGAGTTACACAAAAACCTTGATTCTCACCCTCTCCCCAGATCCTCCATCCATATTCTGCCTCAAACACCACTTAGATAATTCAGATTGTTAATGATATAATTATAATTATATTTTGAACAGAGTATTGGCCAGTATACTTTCCTTGAGTATTTTTTTCATCTCTAATATATTTATTTCACAGTTTTTAAATAAAAATGACAGGTTAAGTAATGAGTGAAGTTTAAGTTTAAAATTATGGCCTCTCAGAAACTTTTACGTGTCTTTCTGGAATCCAGAATTGTAAAAAAAATTCCTCTTCCCTTTGCAAGTTTCAGGATATTCTCTTTATCCTTTTAAGGCTGAAATGGCAGCCTTTATCAAGTGTGTTTTTTCTATTAACTCTGTTAAGCATTTGATGCTTTCTTTGATTTGAAGATTTATGTTTTCAGACGTCAACGGTATTCCTCTATTATGCCCTTGATTATTTTCATTCTAGATTTTATTCCCTTTTGAAACTTTTATGAGGTAGTAGATGCTAGAGTAACTGCTCTATCATGTTATCATCCCTTTATCTTTTGGGACCATTCTTGTGAATCAGCAATTTGAGATATTCTCACACATGGTTGCTAAAAGCACATGCCTGGGGTCAGATTGTTTGAGATCAGATGCCAGTTCTTTCATTTTTTACTTGTATGACTATGATGGTTAAGGCAGTGTATCAACTTGGCTGGGCCATGATTCTCAATGTTCTTCAGTTATGATGTAGTTATCCCCCATGATGAGATCTGATATAATGTGATTACCTCCATGAAGAGATCTGCTATAAGCAGCCACACAGATGAAAGAGAGTCTTCAGGGGTGTTGCTTGTCAACAATGTATATATACATTCTGGAAAAGCTCTTTGGATTTTCTGCTTAATCTGTATCCTGCATCTGGTTCATTATTAAAGAAGCTCTGGTCCTTTGGATTTGAGCCAGCAATCTGCCATCTGCTTTGTTACCCTCTGCAGTCTGTGTGCCAGCAGTCAGCCATCTTCATTGTCAATCTTGGATTTGTCAGCCTCCACAGTCCATGAGTCAACAGGCTGCTATCTGACCTGCCAGTCTTGGGTTTGTTAGCCCTGCAGCTACATGAGTTAGGAGAAGCCTCCAACCTGACATCTGACCCAGAGACTTTAGATTTTCCAACCTATACACCATATGTATATCAGGAAGGGTGTGTGTCAGGTTTGTAACCTTTACCATACTTAACAAGTATGTATGCTAAGCAAATAATCTGAGAAGCTAGACTGTATGAAGAGTGTGGAATCAGGATTGGAGGAAGACTCCTTAACAACCTACAAAATGCAGATGACCCAACCTTGTTTGCTGAAAGTGAAGATGACTTGAAGCACTTACTGAGGAACATCAAAGACTACAGTCTTCAATATGGATTACACCTCAACATGTTGTTGTTGTGGTTATGTGCCATCGAGTCGGACCCGACTCATAGCAACCCCTCCTTGGGTTTCTGAGGCAGTATCACTATGGAAGTAGATTGTCCTATCTTCCTTCTGAGGAGTGGCTGGTGGATATGAACCTCCAGCCTTCTGCTAAGCAGTCAAGTGCCTTACCTACCAGAGCTCAACATAAAGAAAACAAAAGTCTTTCCAACTGGACCAATAAGAAACATCATGATAAATGGAGAAAAAATTTAAGTTGTCAGGGATTTAATTTTACTTGGATCCACAAACAACATTCATGGAAGCAGCAGGCAAGAAATCATACATTGTACTGCACTGGGCAATTCTGCTGCAAAAGACCTCTTTAGTGTTAAGAAGTAATGATGTCACTTTGAAAACTAAGGTGGGCTTAACCTAAGCCATGGTATTCTTAATAATCTCATATGTATGTGAAAGGTGGACAATGAATGAGAAAGACCAAAGAAGGATTGAATTGAAGTGGTGGTGAAGAATACTGAAAATATCGTGGACTGCCAGAGGAATGAACAATTCCATTCTGGAGAAAGTGGAGTCAGAATGCTCCTTGGAAGTGAGAATGGCCAGGCTTCATGTCCCATATTTTGGTCCTACTGTCAGAAGGAACTCTTCCCTGAAAAAGGATATCATGCTTGGTAAAGTAGAGGGTTGGCACAAAAGGGGAAGACGATCAATGAGATGGATTGACACAGTGGCTGCATCAATAGACTCAAGCATAACAAGCATGGTGGGAATGGCACAGGACTGGGCAGTGTTTCCTTCTGTTGTACATCAGGTCACTATGAGTTAGAGCCAACTCAACAGCACCTAGCAACAAGAACAAGACAACCATATGATCCATTTCCTTGCGATGCATATTTCTCTATATATACATTTACAAGCTCCACTGGCTTTGCTTTCTAGAGAACACAACCTACCCCAATGACCTTAGGGTTATCATTTACATTTTGAACTGACATCTCCTCCTCTGTTAACAAAATAAAACAAAGTGGACTTACTAATATTAAATCAGATAATGCATGTAAGTATGTAGTATAGTGTCTGCCTCATAATGAGAGTTCCGTATTTGTTAATGATCATTGCCTTTGGTCGATTTTCCAGAATTATTTGGTAAATTTTGATAATGTACAATCTTTGTATCTGAGATTCTCTTTCCCCTCTTTGTGGTTGATGTGTCTGTTCACTGTATTCTCTCTCTGTTAATTGTGATATTTGAGTGAGATCATTGACCAAGAATTTCTAATGTGGATACAGGGATTATCTTTTCTGGCGATTAGGGGCTACTACAAAGTGACAGAAATTGCTAAACACTGGACTACTAACTGAAAGGTTAGTGGTTGGAACCTACCCAGAGGCACCTCAGAAGAAATTTCTGGTGATCTGCATCCCACAAGTAATAGCCTTGAAAACCCTATGTTAATCCTATGGAGTTCAGTTCTATTCCGCTTGCATGTTCGTACTATTGTTTTCCAGACACTGGATCTATTGCTGTAATTTGATTGTAAATATTTTTTTTTTTTTTACTAATGATGCTTAGTATAATCAGGGGAGAGAGGGAATTTGAATTATCTAGCTGTTCCAAATAAATTTCTCACCTGTCAAAAGCCTCAAGGATACGTCTGATTGGTTCTGGTTGAAATCCTGTACCAGTATTTCTAGCTCTGTCATGTTGCACTATGTATTTGGGCTCAGGTATTCTCCACTTTATAATGTATTTTTATTTTTGAACACGTTTAGTTTCTAATCTTCAAGAATTTTTAATATTTATTGATCACTGATAATGTACTAGATTATTTTCCAAAGTCTCTACACATTTCTTCATCTTTAAAATATGTTTTCCATTCTTTCATGAGATTTTGGGTTGGAAAAAAGGACTTAAAGACCCATTAAATAGCCTCCATAGATTATTGGAAGTGTTCTGAAAATAAATCTTTCAGTTTTTGTTTCATACTCTGTCTGTCCTCCATGCCTAAGTTTCTATGATCCATTCCAAGCAAGTGGGCCTAGTGGAAGTATACCCTTGACCATGAGGACTTTCATCATGGCTCTTCAAGTTGAAGATTGAGTCAGAGATAATCAGAATTCCAGCTAGCACCCCAGGATGCTCATTCTCAATTACTTGACTGACAAATTGTTGCCTTCATACTCTCTAATCTCAGACAATCAATCTCTTTCCCAATCTGCTCTCCAACCTTTCAGTCCTTGTAGCTCCTCTTCATAAACATTAATACAGCTGCCTACATTTAGTAAAATTAATCACAGCTTGACTGTAGTAGTTGTTACTTGCAACTTCATATTATAGCATAACATTTTCTATAATATGGTAATCCTATGGGGGGAAAAAGAAATCTCCTCCAGATTGTAATAATATAAGGTATATTCTAAAAAAAAGTTATTAGTTAAGTAAAAATAATGTAACATTTCTATTTATTTTTGTTTTTTCAACTGTTATTTAGTGTTGAGGGAAAATCAGAATCTATTTAGAAGTTAAATTTGAAAGATAAAACAAAGAAAATAGCAAGTATTATTTTGAGGTTCTACTCTGCCAAGCACTTTAAAATGCTTTATCATTTAGTCTTCAGAATAATTCTAAAAAGTAAATATACTCTTATTTTACCAAAGATATATTTGAGGTTCAAATAGTAGAATTCAATTGTTAAAAAACACAAGGAAAGCTATGTGATGCATCAAGGATATAAAGTCTGGCAGACAACAAAATCTTCTCATTCCATTTCAGATAGGCAGTTAATTAATTAATGCTTTAAGCAAAGACATAAAAAAGAAAGAAAGAAAGAAAGAAAGAAACAGCCCATTTGCCATCAAGTTGATCCAAGTCACGGCAAGCCATAAGTTTCAGAACAGAACTGCACTGCATGGGGTTTTTAAGCCTGTGATCTTACAGAAGCAGATTGTCAGGACTTTTTTCAGAAACATCTCTGGGTCAATCTTTTGGTTAATTGTCAACCTTTTGGTTAGTAATTGAGCATTAACTGTTTGCACCATTCAAAGACACCAAGAAAAAATATGCTTCCTGCTTATTTTTAACATTTATACAAATATCATATGTAATTCTATTGCCTTAGCATGGACTCCAACTTACGGCAGCCTCTCATTTTTCAGGATAGAACTGCACTGGTTTTCAGAGGTGCCAAAGGCATTTGACTGCTAACCAGAAGGCTGGAGGTTCAAACCCACCAAGCACTCCTAGGAAGGAAGATGGGGCAATCTACTTCCGTAGTGATACTGCCTCAGAAACCCAAGGAGGGGTAGCTATGAATCGGGGCTGACTCAACGGCACATAACAACAACAACAACTCTTACGGAAATTTCTTCCATTGCACTGCTGGGTAGATTTGAACTAATACCTTTTGGTCAGTCATTGAGTGCAAATAGTTTGTTACTTAAAGACATGAGTATCATATATAACAATGTAAAAATTATATGTATGGATTAAAAAAAAAAAACTCAAAAAAGAAATGATTAGCAAGTGTGATATGTCTACAGTGGTGGTGTGATTTGCTTAAGACAAATTTAGATGTCCTCAGCTTGACAAAAAAGAAAAGCAAAGAAGTCTGTAACAATTTTATCACATCTTTCTCTTTTTCTAATCCCCTTTAGTGATGATATTCTAATACATTATACTCATTTTATTTAAGTTTAAATATATAAAGTAATATAAAGTGTAAATATCATAATATATTTTGATTTCTACATTGCTTCCACTGTAAAAATGAATTTCAGAATATAGAGTTAAAAGTACATGTCTGCAAAATTAATTGGTATTATTAGACAAGTAGTGTTTCAGTAAAGAGCTGAGTGATGTTAATACGTGCAAAATAGTATCACAATATTTATAGAAAAGATTCGAGCTTTGGTACAAAGAGGGAAATGAGATTCCCAGATCAATTCTGAACTATTGTGTTGTTTGAGTTTGTTTCAAATGCTTCCTCTGGGACTTTTCAGATTGTAGGGTTCAGGGCAACTATGCCTTCAGTGGACATGGAAATTTTTAGTATATAGTAATTAGTAAGCATGGTTTAAATGATTTGCCAGTAAATAAGGAAAATAGTGATTAGAAAATCAAATAATGAAACTGTCATGTTTCTCTGTAACTAGATAATAACATCAGTACAAATTACAGAATTTGGAAAGCAATTACTTATGTGAATCAACACAGAAGAAAGTGAATCGAGGGTTTTAGTTACTTTAAAAATGTCTGTAACTTAGGAAAAGGTCAAGAATGTACTCATTGAATTAATTCAGCCTTCAAATCTGTTGTGGTGGTACATTCCTTAATAAATTATTTTTTTAATCTTATTTTTAAAAATTGTATACTTCAGTAAGTGAGCAAGAAGAAATATGATTCCTTTCAATCATACGGTATGTGGTTTACATATTCTGAGAATAATAGGAGACAGATTTCTTTCCAAAAGAAAGAAGACATATTGTAATGAGAAATTTCACTACCTCACAGAAGGAGAGGATGTTTATGTAAAGTTCTCTTTGAGAGTATAACAGTGTTTGGATGATGTTAATGATATACAATTTGGATAAAAGGTAGACTCTATCATATCTTTAAGCAACTATATTTTTTAATTTTCATGTGCTTCAAATAAAGATAGTAATGTGGATATTTGTATAATCAAGGAGGTGTTTTTTATGTTGTTGTTTTGTTTTTGTTGCTATACCCTAACTTAAACTAGCTAAACATATTTTAACCTACATAAAACCACCACTCACTATAATATGGAATCTGAAAAACTGAAGGAATTCTATTTATTTTAAATAAAAAACTAGTTTTATCTAAACCTAAGAAAGTGAAAGCATTCACAGAAGTTGTAGTACCAGAGACTAATCTGTTCACTTCTACTTTAGCTAGTAGATCTTGTATTTTATTGCCCTTAGTGTACTCATGTATGATTGTGGGACCACTTTCCCTCTGGAATCTCTTTAAATATAGTTGGTATCTTAGGAAGCTGTCTAAGGAAATAGGGTTTTAAATAAACAATATAACTTGTTTTAAAAGGCTAGTCAGTGTTTTCAAATATTAGGGAAACCCAGGAAGCAGTTGGATTGAATTTTTAGTTACTACTTCTTTAAGTGAATCAAACAAGTACTGCCTATATCATTTGAAATGTGAAATAATAAAAGCCTACTGAAATTCTCATAATCATAAAGTGTTATATTCTTTTGTATATATCACAATTCTCCATCTAAGTGTCTCTAACACATATTTTAAGCTAATGGACAATGCATTTATGAATGCATGGAATCACAAATAAGTTAGTAAACACAGAAAGCATGTTGGAAGGAATTGAAATATAATTGTTACATAGATAACACATTTCAACTGAGAGTTTGCAATACTTATCTTCTAAGCAAAGTATAAAGCTTGATTGAACAAAAGATAAAGTTAATGCTATCTAATAAGAACAGACCATTATAGATCAGTGAAACTGCAAAGCAGAATTATAAGACAAGGGGCAAGCCATATTATCTGAATTAACATTTTTCCAGCATGAACAAGAAGGGCCACTGTAGGAAAACGAGAGCTAAATAGTATGGCCTGCATTTAGTCAACCTGAAGTAATTATTAATTTATGGTTGTCTGTGATTTTAATGAAAATGAAAGCTGTGAGGAAAGAATTGAGAGAGATAATGTGCCGTGAAATTGAGTTTCATTTATTTAGGGGCCACCTTTTCCTTTTTTGTTGTTGTTAAAGGAAAGAAAGTTAATGCAAGATGTCCACATTAAAATTTCACTAGGATTATGTAACCACCTAGTTAAATGGTAATCATTATATTTGAGCAGAGTTAATGCAAATGAAATTAAAGCCTGGATTTAGGCCTGTGAGCAAGGGCAGGAGTAAAAAAGCACCTGAGGGCCATAATTAATGTCAAAATTGTAATTATTTTCTTTATAAATATGATGAATCCAATAGCTATTTCATCAGACGTTCTTTTCTTACTGTCTTCATGAAACGCTCCTTTCAACGATGTCATTGTTGGAAAGAATATCTTTCAAGGGTAGGGAGGAAGCCACAGGAGGCAAAAAAAATCATCAAAATGCAACCTTTTTCTCTGACCTCAAATAAAGTGTTTCTAAATAGTCATAAGAGTGACAACAAGCCTTCCAGAGAATAACAGGCATGTCTAGTGTAATAGTGTGGAAAGAACTGCAGTTCATGCACTGAATTTTGTAGCTTCACTCTACAAAAATAAGAACTCTCTTTATAGAAACATCTTCAAACAAAAAGTCAAGTGAGCCTTCTTCCCTTTCTTCCTTTTTTACTTTCACTGACTCAGCGCACATTTGTTGTTGTTGTTATTGTTGTTGTTATGTGCTGTCGAGTTGGACCCGACTCAAAGCAACCCCTTGACACCTCCTTGGGTTTCCGAGGCAGTATCAGTATGGAAGTAGATTGCCCAACCTTCCTTCTGAGGAGTGGCTGGTGGGTTTGAACTGCCAGCCTTTTGGTTAGCAGTCAAGTGCCTTAGGCACTATGCTACCAGAGCTCCCAAACATTTATTGGGTATTTAATAAGTGCTTTGCTTTGAATTGGATATAGAAACTTAAATAAGCAATAGCTCTATTACCATTATTAAAGAGCCTTGTTGTTGTTGTTGTTAGTTGCCTTCAAGTATAAATGGTTCGGTATGCCATATGATAAATTTTTGCATGATAGTAAAAATCTAAATGAAGTGAGAATGGACAGTACAGCTCTAAGGTGAGAAGGAAGGATTCATGCTACTAGCAGCATTTCAAAAGTTCCCTGAAAGGTCAGCTGGGCAATGGAAACATTTGCAAAATGTAATGTAAAGAAAATACTTCTTGCTAAATCAGAGAACTAGAATTCTTCCGGAATTTCCAGAAACCTAAGATATTGGAAGGAATACATAGACGAGTATGCTAAACAAAACAAAACACCTGCACTATCAATGGAAAAGGAGCTCTGGTGGCCTACTGGGGAAGGCATTTGGCTGGTAACCAGAAGGCTGGTGGTTCAAACTCACTAGCTGCTCCATGGGAGGAAGATGAAGCAACTTACTTCCATAGATTTGCAGCCTTGGAAACCCAATGGGGTCACTTTGAGTCAGAATTGACTTGATGGCAGTGGGTTATGCATGGAAACTTATGATTTGAGAAGCCGTATGAAGACTCATCATCCAGTGGCCTAGAAGAAGACTAGCCAGATTTAAGACCACAGTATGAGGTGGAGATGTGTGGGGATGGGGTAAAGTTCATCTCCTTGAGCAAGAAAAAGAATGATTATTCATTTTGTGTTCA
Organism: Orycteropus afer afer; assembly: GCF_000298275.1. NCBI lineage: Eukaryota > Metazoa > Chordata > Mammalia > Tubulidentata > Orycteropodidae > Orycteropus > Orycteropus afer. The sequence goes on from NW_006921918.1 coordinate 1,415,209, forward strand.
CTTGTATATAAATCATCTACTAAAGAGTTCTGATGGTGCAGTATGTAAGGCGTTTGACTGTTAACCAGAGATTGGCAAGTTCAAATCCACCAACTGCTCTGTGGAAGGAAGATGAGGCAATCTACGTCCTTAAAGATTTACAGTTTTGGAAACCCAATGGGGTTTGCTATGAGCTGGAATTGACTCCATGGCAAGAGTTTTTTTTTTTCCCCCAGTTTGAATTCATCTACTGGAACTGAAGCACCAAGTACATTTTACTCCGCAAGTCAAAGAAAACTGATTTCTCAAGTGATCTGTTGTTGTTATGTGCCATTGAGTCGGACCCGACTCACAGCGACCCCGCCTTGGGTTTCCAAGGCAGTATCACTAGGAAGTAGATTGCCCAACCTTTCTTCCCAGGAGTGGCTGGTGGGTTTGAATCACCAGCCTTCTGGTTAGCAGTCAAGTGCCTTAGGCAGTACGCTACCAGAGCTCCCTCAAGTGATCTGGGATGACTCAAATAGCAGAAATTCTAGTTGGGGTTCTGGTGGTGTAGTGCCTAAGGCATTTGACTGATAACCAGAAGACTAGAGGTTCAAACCCACCAGCCAGTCCTCGGAAGGAAGACAGGGCAATCTACTTCTGTAGAGATAACGCCTCGGAAACGGAAGGAGGGGTCATTATGAGTTGGGATCCACTCGAAGGCAGTGAGCTGGGTTTTTTGTTTTACTGAACTCAAAGATCCAAAGCACCTACATATATACATGGTGTCCTAACTTAAAAAAAAAAAAAAAAAAGAATTCATTAATTAATATCTTAGTTGCTAAATCCACGTGCATGTTGTATATTTTGTCAACTATTTCTATCAGACTGATATTTAAAGTTCTATATGGATCTGATGTAATTAGCTAATGGCTAAATAGTACTTTGATAATTACTCAAAATTATAGGTATTAGAATTGCCTAAAATAATGAATTTCCTTACTTACAGGAGAATTGCCATATTCAACATAATAGAAAAAGCAGATGAAATCCTGTTTGAATAGAAATTGTTCCTTTCTCTGAATAGATAAAACAAGGCAAAATAAAACTTATATATTTTTTTCTTTTTGCTTTTTAGTGATTTGAGAGAAAGTTTACCAAGCAAATTGGTTTTCTATTGGTACACATTTTGTTTCATGCCATTGATTTCAATCCCCACAATCCAACAGCACTGTTCCCTAATCCTCCCTGTGTTTATCGTTTCCATTGGTTCTTTCCTACACTTTCCTGCATTTTGAGCTTCATCTCTGGGCAAAAGCTACTCTTTTGAACTCTTATGGCCCTTTGTTTAAGGAGTGGGTACCCTTCTAGGGTTACTGTTCAGCTTACAGTTCTGTTTATCACTTGGTCTCCATGAATCAGAATCAACTAGAAGGCAGTGATTTTTTTTTTTTTTTTTTTTTGGTACTGGTTGGCTGAAAGTTGAGCCCCAGGATGAGTTCATTTCCAGCCTTGCAGGGTGAAAAAGTGCCACACTCTCAAGTTTCCACTAGTTCCCATCACACTATTAAGCCTATTCTTTTTTTTCTTTCTTTTTTTTTTTTAATGATTTTGAGTTTTTATCCACATTTTTCTTTCACTCACTCTTTTAAAATGGTAAAAGTGAAAACAGGTACATAAATAAGATGGTGAAAATATTTTATAATTGCAGTTGATTTAATATTAACTGAAATGTGCTCTAAGATACAAAATGAAACAACCAATGAAGCAACGAATAAAACAAAAAAATCACAAATTTTGTAGCAGTGACATGGACAAAACTTGGGACCTATACCCGAACTTCTTTCATTTTCTCCTTAGAACTCTTCATAACCTAGTCAATTTCCTTATTGCTGAAAAGGATAGCTCATGATTTCCTGAACAAATAGTACAATTTGAATCTTCTTTTCCTATAATTCTCAGTCTGCATGTTATTTCTCTGTCCCTAACTCATCTTGAAGATATCCGTAATGAAAACTTTCTATCTTCTGCCAAACTAGGAATTCCCTTTCAGTAAATTTCTTCTTCTGTGGTGTAATGCCTAAGGCATTTGACTGCTAACCAGAAGATTGGTGGTCAAACCCACCAGCCACTCCATGGAAGAAAGACTAGGCAACATGCTTTGGTAAAGATTTACTGTCTTGGAAACCCAATGGGGGTCACTGTGAGTCAGAATTTACTCAACGGCGATGAGGTTTTTTTGTTTTGTTTTGTTTTGTTTACAATTGTAACTTTATCATTTTATGTTCAAGATACTGGTATCAGTGTTTCAACTCTTGTTCTTACGACTTTAGAAGGTTCTCAGAGCAGAGACCTTGAATCCAAAGTTATGTTCTACTCTCAACTCATCTCTCCTAGTGGTAGTCTGATCCCTCAGATCTCTGTTCATTTGTTTAATCTCTCTTGTATTTCAAAAGAGAATGACTCAATGCTGGGCCTGAGAGCTCAGGACTATAATCTTGGCGAACAAATTCAACTGACATAACATAGTCCACAAAGATAATGTTCTACATCCTACTTTGGTGAGTAGTAACAGGGATCTTAAAAGCTTGTGAGTTGTCACCTAAGGTACAACTATTGATCTTTTTCCATATGGAGCAAAGAAGAATGAAGACAATAAAAGAAACAAGGAAATAATTAGTCCAAAAGAGTAATGGATCACATGAACCTTGGCCTCCATGACACTAAGACCAGAAGAATTAGATGGTGTCTGGCTACCACTACCAACCAATATACTATGTGTTTATAACACATAAGATAATTACTTCAGATAACAAAATGGAGGATAATTACATACTACTGGGAATCATGGGCTAGCCAAGTTGACACTTAATTTGGGGGGACACAATTCAATCCATAACAAATATGGGACTGCAGCTGTAAATCAAAGAACTTTGGTGGCTTTGAGAAGCCAAGAGAGAGGCATAAATCAGTTTTTCCTCTCAGAACCCTCAGAAGGAATCAACATGGCCAATAATCTGATCTCAGACTACCAGCCTCCAGAACTGGGAGTCATTAATTTTCTACTGCTCAGTTTGTCATATTCCGTTATGATAGTCCAAGGAAACTAATGCAACTACTCTCCATTATTTTAGAGTACTGGCATATTTTATCATTTAAAATAAGCAAGCAATAAATGTTGGATGAATGTTGAAAATTAAAGAAGCATGCCACTAAAGGAAACTTGTAGCTCAAATTTCTGCTGTTTATGTAATTATTAGGATTTAGAACACTCATGACTCATTTTGAAATAAAAATCAAGAGCAGTCATAATTCCTGTAAAGATGAAGTGTATCTATCTACAAGGGCATCACAGAATGAGAAGTATACATTTCTAATTACTTCCCCAAAAAGAAGTAAGATATTAACATCACCATTGTCATTTCTATTCCCCACTAAATTTCATAAAAAAAATAATAAATTAAAGAACAAACTTTTCAATAGGAAATCATTACTGAAAAATATTATTATTAAAGATATTTTGAGCTATTTGTTAGAAAATTATAAGATTGGCTTTTATAAGTAACATGTGTTTTCCTCAAAATACTCTCTCCTTTGAAGATAATTAAATAATGAAACTATGTTGGTGGTGTGGTTACAGCACTAGGCTGCTAACCAGAAGGTCAGCATCATGAACCCACTAACTGTTCCATGGGAGAGAGTTAAGACAGTTTGTTTCTGTAAAGATTTACAGCTTTGGAAACCCCATTGGGCAGTTCTACTCTGTCTTATAGGGTCACTATTGAGTTAGAATTGACTCAAGGCAGTAGGTTTTGGTTTGGTATGTTGTTGTATCTCCAATAGCTCATATCCTAACACCAATTCAATTTTTATATTCACACAATGATGAGTGGAAAGATTTTTTTTTATACTGCTAAATATTTGGCCCCAAGAAGAAATCTATTTCATATTCTTGAACCAAAATGCTGAAACCTAATGTATCTGCAGAGATCAGAAAGAAAAATTTAGTCCACAGCAACAATTTTGTTTTTCATCCCTTTATTCCACTATGAATATTTTCAAATGAATTCCCTCTCTGGATTTGCCTACCTGCTAGAGTTCAAACACCTCTTTAAGAAAAGTGGCAATAAAAAGCTTTAATAAGCGCAAGCCTTGCTGAGTGAGGAATCATTAGTGTAGAGGTGCAGAAAAAACACACTTTCTTATTTGTAGGAAAGTGTTAGGAAAGCAGAGTGTGGAATAAGAGTCATCAAAATGCAAATATAATAAGCTATTTAAGTAAACAAATCTCACAGTAATATTGTGCACTAAATTCTCTTTTCCCCTAACCTCCCTCAAAGCAGAATTTCCATTTACTCTATGAATCAAAATTTTTGTTTACTTTAGACCCAGTTGGAATACTTACACCTTAGCGAAGCTCACATGTGAATAAACTGCAAGGTTTGATCCCCTGATGGTGATAATCTCTCACTTCTTCTAAAGGTGTCTATTTTAAACCAGGGCAGGCATTCCACTGTTACTATTGGCCTTCTTAACAGGGCACTTATCTTACAGAGTCCCAGAGGAAAAGTAAAACATGCACTTGAAAGTAAGAATTTAACTAAGAAAATTAATTTCACTAGCTACCCCAAGTCAGGGGCTGAGAAATATAATTGAAAGGATAACTCTAAGTCATTCAAGATAGAATAAAACAAATAAATTCCCCTAATCAAACAACCAGCAATATTTTGTCAATTAACTAACTTTGGTCAACTAATCCTTTATTTTATACATGTTCTGGTAGCATAGTGCCTAAGACACTTGACTGCTAACCAGAAGGCTGGCGGTTCAAACCCACCAGCTACTCCTCAGAAGGAAGATGGGGCAATCTACTTCTGTAGTGATACTGCCTAGGAAACCCAAGGAGGGGTCACTATGAGTTGGGTCCTACTTGACAGCACATAATAACAACAACAAGGTGCACAGAAAATAGTGCTAATATCATAAACCACATAGTACCAGAACCAACCCAAACTCACAGCTGTTGAGTCAGTCCTAAATCATAGTGACCCCTCCTTGGGTTTTCGAGGCTGTATCTCTATGGAAGTAGATTGCCCAGTCTTCCTTCCAAGGAGTGGCTGGTGGGTTTGAACCACCAGCTTTGTGGTTAGCAGTCAAATGCCTTAGGCACTATACCACCAGAGCTCCCAAAAACACATAGTAGTCATCAGAAATTTGCATTAGGAAGTCTTGTTTTCTTACAACCTTTTTACAATGACATATTAATGATGGTTATGAGCATTGTATTTAAAGAGAGACATATCATTAGTCCTAAGAAAGCAAGTGAAGGAAGGATGAAAGCATGAAGTAAACAATGGGAGAGAAATGATTAAAATATATTTTTAAAGGTCTTATTTGCTTCTGAGATATAGGTAACTAAATAGATGTAGTAGAGGTTAACTTAAGAGCTGAAGTAGGAAATATAAATACCTGAAGAGAAGTAGTATTTAAACTTGTGATTCATGGAAATGCATGAATGTCTTTCTGAGGTGGTAATTAACTTAAGTGATAGTTTCTTATTGCTTAATTTACAGCTGGTATTACTTTTCATATTGTTGTGGTATTATTTTTCATATTCAAAATAATGGTATTGAAAGATATTAGAGACAGGTAGTTTGAAATCTAATAGATAATCAGTTCTCAAATTCCATGTATTTGAGTATGTACAGCTATTTTCCTTCTCACTTGATTGGAATGCAACCATATGAAGGCCAAAGTCATGAATGAGATTCCCATATAATTTTTAAATCTTTTTGGTGGTCAATCATCAGTAATTCTCATTTATGTTTTAAATGTTATAAATATTGTTCAAGAATGATGAGACCATAGGGTCATGTTGAGGCAAATGCTCTCAATCCCCTCTTTCTGAAAAGCTGAGGGTCTATTTTCTGATGATTGTGGGATGACACCTCCATATGTACATACATTATTTATCATAAGAACTGTAATCTGTTTAATTCTTACAGTGTATTAGGCCCTGTACAAAGCACTTTTGATTCTCAGAACAAACCACCAACATAGGTATTATTGTTATTTCTAATTAATCAAGGAGAAACTGATCTAGGAAGATTAAAATGTATGAGAAATCCTAACACTACTCACTGAAAGAGCTAGGATGTGAACCTGTGATGTCTCAGATGAGATCCAATCTGTAAAATAGAACTTTACAATGATTGGTAGCAAAAACAAATCTAAAGACAAAAAGATTTTTAACAATAGATGTGCTAACAAATATTTCATAAGAAATTAAAACATAAAGTATAGAAGTGAGGGAACCAGTTGGTAGCTGTACTTCTAAAAAGTATATTTTGCTGGAAATCTAGATCTTAAACATAGAGGCTTAAACAAGATAGGGGTTTATTTTTTCTCTGGTAAAATAAGACCAGGGGTAGACAATCCAAAACTGATATGGAGGCTGCATAATATCATGAATGTTCTAAGCTTCTTCAGTCTTTCCTCTTTGTTATATATGAAGCATGCCTTTCATACTCTATGGTTGCAAGAAGTCTCCTAAAGTCCCAGGAATAACATCCATGTTCTAGGCAAGAGGTAGAATTCAAATTCAAAGGAAAAAAAAAAAAAAAAAAAGCAAAACCTGACTGGCAATTGAGTCAGAGCCCATTAAATAGAGTTATCTTAGAAGCTTCAATTTTGAACTTTATCAACATTCTGTAAGCAAGAAGTTAGTCACATGATCACCCCTGTCAATAAGGAATAACATGAAATCAAATTAGTTAGGTGGGCACATTGCTGATCTTTCTTCCCCAAAAAGTCTGTTGGCAAGGAAGGAAGACTGAATGATTATTGAGGAGGTAAGCAGCATTCTTTTCCTTTTTGAAAATTTTGACAACTTTATTTTAAAAAATTATGTGTTTGTGTGTTTCATGTATATGTGTATATGTCATGTCTTTTTTACCTCCAGAAGCAGGTGAACATCAAATTTGTATATTTCCTTATATTTAAAATATAGTGGCAATAAAAGATTATAATGGATTCTCTTTCTAATGAAGGAAAAATTGTAAGGGTTATGCTATGTCCAGGCAAAGGAAAACTTCCTCAAAGCCACCAGTTCTTAATTTCTCCAACAAAATCATATTCTGACTACCTGGGAAATCAGGAGAACATAGGAAAGTGTCATTCTAAGGGGGATTGCTGAAAAAAAAAAAAAACCCCATATATTAACTTTTAATTTTATTATTATTATTTGAATAATGATATAATACATATATGCCACTATAGTATAGTAAATACATTATTATATCTTTAATTTAATAAATATGTCACTCTGAATTTATCAATGTATACAAATTTAATGACTTCATAAAGTGGTTCTGGTTTGATGATTTGATGAGAAGTTAACTCTGTACAACTTAGAAAAACAAAATTTTATAGCAAAGCTATGAGCTACATAGTAGGATTTAGAGGAAAGCTGAAGGAAAGGTTTTTGGAAAGTCTGAAAATAGGCAACTCCAGAATTCTCCAGTTTAAAGTAGCAGAAGCTGAAGGAAGTTCTTTAGGATAAAGCTGACCGGTTAAACTAGCCCCAGTGTCTGCCTCTACCACCAATTGCAGACAGTTCAGACTCCTGGCAATTCCATGTGTGTCAGAGTAGAGCTGGGCTCCCTAGAGTTTTCAATGTCTGGTTTGTCAAAAGTAGGTCATCAGGCCTTTCTTCTGAGGCACTTCTGGGTAGACTCAAACCTCCAACCTTTTGATTAGTAGTGAAGTGCATTAATCATTTGTACCACCCAGGAGCAAGTACTTGGATTGGCAGAAATAACAGATTGTAACCAAGGGAAAAATGCTCTCCAAACCGGATTCACAAGGCTTTTACCCAAAGTGGCAAAAACAACACACACTCATTATAACTATAGCTTCTGAGGGTTATGGCTTTTTGGAGGTTGCATATTAAATTTTCAGTGACTCAGAAGTGTGAATGTCAGAAATATTTGGAAACAATAATACTTAAGCCCATTGTAAAAGAGTAGCCTGTCCTTACAACTTCCTTTACTGTTTAGACGCCAGGTGCTGTGGAAACCTTTCATTTGTCTTATTCTTTCAACATGAAGGTCACATTTTTATGGATCATTGATGTCACCCTGTTTTTCACCTTGTGCCTTGTATATTTTCAGGCACTATAGCCAAAAATGAAAAGCACTTCCCTTTTGTTTTCCTTGCGGGATCCCATAGAATTCTTATACCACAACAGTGGCCAAGATTCCAAATGACTTTTTCCTACAGTTAATCTGGCACCAGAAACTATTTCATCTGTACAGAAGCAATTGCAATCTAAATTACTTTTTGATCCACAGATACATTTATTTTCCTGTTTCCTTCTTGCAATTGTTTTCATTTCTCTCTGAACACACAAATATAATATAGATTTTAAAATTCACCTTTGAAGAGAGAGGAGGCAAATATGCTTTTGTTCTATAAACTGCATTAACATTCCCATTCACAACTCAATTTTTTCATTTAAAGTTTCTATTTCAACCAGTGGCAATCCTACTTCCGTAGTGATACTGCCTTGGAAACCCAAGGAGGGGTTGCTATGAGTCGGGGCCGACTCGATGGCACATAACAACAACAACAACATTTCAACCAGAAATGATAATCAGGAACCAACAACATTGTACTTTTTACTTCCCTATGCAATCTTCATTCCATGTCAAAACACACATCCTGAAATTTTAAAGGGTACTCTCTTATTTTTCCAACGAGTTCAGAATAAGCTTTTCACAGATGAAGGTTTGATAGCCTCATGGCCTAGAATCACAAACATAGAAATCAGGAGGAAAACCAGAGAGAGAAAAAAATACTTTCACATATTTAGTTTTGTTGGTAGAAAGCAGAAGGAGCTCTGGTAGCACAGTGCCTAAGGCATCTGACTGTCCACCACAGGTTGGTGGTTCAAACCCACCAGCCATTCTGTGGAAGCAAGACTGAGCAATTACTTCTGTAAATATTTACTGCCTCGGAAACCCAATGGATATTGCTATGAGTCGGAATCAACTCGATGGCAGTGGGTTTGGTTTTTGCTATTGGTAGAGAGCAGTAGCTATTGGTCTTGGACCTAGAATATGTTAAAGAAATTAAATTAAGAAAATGTAGTCATAAATAAAAGAGGCCTAGGTTGCACAATGATTTAAGTACTCGGCTGTTAACTGGAAGGTCCACAGTTCAAACCCACCCAATGGCTTTGTTGGAGAGACTACTTGGTGATCTCCTTCTCTAAAGATTACAGCAGTGGGAACCTTGTAGTTCTACACTGTACTGTAGGATCACTCCGAGTCAGAAATGACCTGATGACACACAACAACAACCTTCATAAGTTAAGGGCCTGAAAACAGTGGTCAACGTTTGTCAGTATTGATGTCTTTGTTACTATAAGGGTTTCTTTTTTTTAATCAGAATGTGAATTTCACAGATATGATGCCACAGGGCCTCCTGAGATAATTAATCAAAGGCTCTTCTGTATATATTTTCTATTTATTTATTCAAATTATAAAGTAAATGCTAAGCCATTAGAAAAATGAGCTGAAGTAAAAGTTACTCTGCTAAAATTGATTTAATATTTTTTCAAAAATATTTTTATGCATATGAATATAATATGTCTTTTGCAGATATTTATAAAAATACAGAAAAGTAAATTGTTTTAATGGTTTACTATCAATGATTATTTAAACCAAGATTAAATCTAAACAAATATGGTTAACTGGCTCACAATTTGGGCCAGGTCATAACTAAACATGCTTCTCAGACATTAACATCAATAATACTTCAAAAATAAAGAAGGAAGCATATTTTACAAAAGATCACAGTTTATAGAAAAAAATAGCACACAATAAAATCGTATCCATATGACCTTACTTACTGGCATAATAGCAAAATTTGTGCATGAAGTCACTTTGTTGATCCATGGCTCTGATAAGATACAAGCAGATCAGAAAAATTAGTGTGGTAGAATCTGGGGTGATGTGGAGGAAGCTGAGGGAATTGGTGGTTCAGTGGAGAAATCTCACCTTCCATGCAGGAAACCTGGATTTGATTACTGGCCAATGGACCTCAAGTGCAGCCACCACTCCTCTGCCAGTGGAGTGTCACATGTTGCTATGATGCCGAACAGGTTTCAGCTGAGCTGCCAGACTAAGATGGGCTGACTTGGCAGCAGCTAACAACACAACAACTGTAAGTGGGGTGATGACATAAATATTTGCACATAGCAATGAAAAGGATCAGCCCCTTCTCAGGCTAGTTGCTAACTAATTCAATCTCATGTACTTACTAGGGAAGGCAAGACCCAGAGAGGAAAAATACATTCATTACCTGAGATGGACCTGCCTCAGAGTAAGGGCTCTGGTCTGTTATCCTCTTACTCAGTTTTCCTAACATTCCAGGTGAACTGTTTCCTGTCTTCATAATAGACAATTAAAACTGTGTACATGTGTGTGTGTGTGAGAGCGTTTACACATCAGGCCGACTGGAGTCTTCCTAACCCAGAGTCACCGGAGCCACATTTTACTTTTGTCAGACGTGGTGCTGGACCTTGATGAGCATGTCAAAAATGGTGTAGATAGAGAAGCTCCCTGTGTAGATTAATTCAGTGCACAGCTGGGGTTGGGAAGGCAAACCCATTCTAGGGAATGAAGAATTGCCGATCAGGGGTGGAGCTGCCCGCCTCCCTCTCCACAATGTACTAATCCTCAATTTGGCACTGCTTTAAAAGAAAGAAATCTAAATTGAGGCCAGCTGATTTCTTACTGAATCAGCCAGCTGGATGTGGAGCCAATTTCCGCAGCTTCCACGCTGTGGTAGCCAGGAAATATTTTAATTGAAAGAACTCTATGTTGACAAATACCGAAGACAACCTATTTATAACTTTTAACCAATATTTATGGAATTCCCTGATTTAATAACATTTCCTGTTAAACTCAATTGCAAAATAGAAAACTTGTTAGGCTAGAACCAAGGCTAAATGATATGGAAGGATAATATGTAAAACTAGCGAAAATGAAAAGGAAAGAACTAGTAAACACTGTAAACAAATCAACAGGCACATGTAATTGCTGCCGATGCTATAAATATATTCAACAAAAGCAGCTTTAAGTTGTGATTTTCTTACTACTTATTTAATATTATAGAATTAGAGAGGGCACATTTTTAAGCACATTCAGTCTAAAAGGTATGTCTAAATTATCCAAACAAGATGGGCAATTTTGGGGTATTATACAATTAGAATGTTTTCTTACTTATGTATCACTTAATCTGCATCTAGCTGTATTTAAAATGATCTTGTAAAGCACATAAAACTTTCTCTCTTCATTAACATAGGCACATGATTTGAAAGTGCCACTCTTGATTAAAAGAGTGATATAAAATTAAAATCTTAAAAATATGTATCTTCCATTTAAAAATTGTGGCAGTTTAAAACTTTTTCCAGAATCACAACTATTTAGGTTTTACAGTTGTTTGTTCATTGATAAAGTTAAAATGTTTGAATGTATTGCTTCACCTTTATAAAAAATTTCTTTTCTATATAAATCTAGTATATACTTTAAAATATGATGCACATGGTTATTTTTTGTTTTGTGGTCAGGGATATCATCATAATCTCTTTTACTCAGTCAAAGAGTGAGGAATTAGAAAGGAAAACTGTATGGGAATATGGTTTATTTCATAGTGAAATATTAGCAAAGTAGAAAATCAATGATTTGCATAGTTCTTGATGCCTGTGAATCACAAATATAGTCTCCCAGTAACATTAGATGTTGGAAGATGTCGTTACTAAATTTGCCTGTTTGAGAAAATTGCCATTGTTTTCTCTATTACTGTTACTGGTAATAGAGCAATATCAACTGTGGCATTGTTGGTAGCTGTGGTGTGCTGTAAGGCAGCTCTCTCTAGTGGACACTTTGCTTTAACCATACTTAGGCTACGCTTCCAGAGTAAAGAATGTCCCATGAACTTTCTAAGTACAGAATGATTGATGCAGATAAATAAATATCAAGATGTTTGCTATAGTATATGTAGATTTGAAGAATATTGTTATCATTGTAAGTGATAAATTTATTTTGGAGTGGGGATACTCAAAATCTAACATTATATATTTCTCTAAAAGTGGAGCAAGTACTTTAGTTTTGAGTGCTTTCATCCTCCAAATTAGTAATTTATGGAAGTAAATAACAAAAAGAGATAAGAGGAATATTTTAGATCATTTATGGGAGTAGAGAGTAAGAAGAGATAAGAGAAATATTGAGTTCATGGAATCTGCAATAAAAAATCAGTAAGTAAAACCCAAGTGTACATTTTTAAAAATTCGACAGAGGATGGAGAATTACTTAATCATAAGGGAATCTGCCTGCGACAGAATTTCATAAGTAATCATATTGGGGAGATAGATGCACGTCATTACCCACTTTCCATTTTTATAAATGGTTCATCCACATGTGCAATGATGCATTTATAGGTTTACACCCTCTTTGACAAAAAAAGCATTTTGCATTTAAATTGCCCTTTCCCTTCCTAAAGCATCTCTGTAGGACTTAAAGACTTAAAACAATCATATGCAATAAAGTCACAAGAACAATGAACAATGAACATGTTACTATGCTCAAACTTATTAATATTTAATTTAACAGATTGTTTCTTTTGAGTCCATGAAGTTATGAGGTAATGAGTATAGGGGTGAAAAACCTCTTACATAATATTTAAGTCAAACTCATGTAAAGTGATGTAATGTCTTTGGGAATAGAGTCAACTAGGAAGAAGGCTGATTGGGCACATAGTCTATGAGCATTGCTGAATCTTTACTTTCTGTCACTTAAGAACTGAGGATACATAAAAAAGACAGACAATAAAGTAGAATTATTTTATGTGTAGCCCCTCAACACCCTTCATTTATCCATTCCTGTAGTACCTTAACCTCTGTTCTGAGGACACAAAGTAATTATCTAATATTTTTACTATGTAACTCTCCAAAGAAGTTGAGATGGTGTTTTTAATATATTTTCTTTCTTTTTTTTGGAGTGTGTGTGTGTGTGTGTGAAGGCGCCCATTAACCTACAGCACTATCAAATAGTGTTCAAATTGTAGGCTGTATGTTGTTATTGATTGGTCGACTGTTTGAAAATATGTATGAATAAATTATGACTATATAAGAAAAAGAGAAATTTTCTTTCCTCACTCTTCCTCTGCATCTGTGTAGGGTTTTTTAGGTCAGCATTAGTGAAAGGAGAAGTTAGAAAAATAGGGCTTATCGTTAGAGATATATGCTCTCATTCAAGGTAACATAGGAAGCACAAATTAACACATCATTAAAAAACAACATGAGGCACAGAATTCATACTGCAAAAACATTCATTTATGTATTTAAAATTCTGGGCTAGGATATTTTTACTGAGAGAGAGACAGAGGTTTTGGAAAGAGGAAATTGTACTCATTGATCTACAGAGGTTTAGCTGAAATCCAAATTCCACACAGATTTCTGAGGTTATAATTCCTTTACGGAGAAATTGAAAAAGAAGACAGAGGAGCTATGTTAACCAGGGTTCTCACACTCCTTAGAAAGGGGAGGTTTTATTATTTTTTTTTTTTCCTCTCTCTCTCTCTATCTCCCCTTCTCTATCCACATGGGCTAAAGAACACACTTTGCAGAATATCTATATGAAACCAGAACATTCTATTTACATGATCAGAAAAATACATATTCTGCTAGGCAGACACATTGGAAATACAGTTCTTACTGTCTTTGTGTGAGAAATATATATATATATATATATATATATTTAAATTGTTTTCAAAAACTATATCAGCATCAAAACAGAGGAAGGGAAAGAATCATTAAACTTTACACGTGTATGTGAAGGCTTGGGTTCCTCAATTTGTTTTTAATTATTCAATATGATGTTTAAAAAGTTAGTATTTAATGCTTATATGAAATTCTATTGTTGGAGTTTATTTCTTGATTTAATTTGTAATCATTTTGACTATAAGAATAATGTATCAAGGAAGGAAGGCTGGGCAATCTGCTTCCATAGTAATATTGTCTCAGAAACCCAAGGAGGGGTCACTATGAGTCAGATCTGACTCCAAGGCAGTGGTTGCATTTCTTTTTTTTTTTTAAGCTTTATTTTACATTCATTATATGTGTAGATCTACTTCAGTGAGTACCTTATTATCAATGTCAGAAAATTTAGGATTATTCAATACTTTCTAACTATATTCCTATGTTTCCCCAACATTTAAAAAATTTATTCAAACACAAATATGAAACTATAACATATGCTTAAATCAACTACTTATAAATAATAAGTATGTCAAAGATTTTTTAACTGATAGATCTGTATTTCATAGATTTTTTTAACTGACATTATCTAAGTATTACTAAGTTATCATCTCATTAAATGGTGTATTATATGTGTTTCCCTTAGAAGTGCAAGATTTAATCCTGATTTCTATATCTCTGTCACTGTGGTTCAGAAAATTACAGTATTTTTTCTTTCATCGGAAATTTTCATTTTATTTCTTAATAAATAAAGTTTATTACAGAATACATAAGAGGATCATTAATGATTTTGGTATTATATAGGTCCAATTGTCCATGTTAAATACAGCTAAGTACAACTAAAGTCCTGTTCATCTATAGATGAGAAATTCTTTTTCACATAAGACAGCTACATCATAAACTGTGTTGTTACACTCTTGTGGTCCAGTGTCTAAGGCATCTGACTGCTAACCAGAAGGTTGGCAGTTCAAACCTACCAGCCAATCTACAGAAGGAAGACTGGACAATGTACTACCATAAAGATTTACCACCTCAGAAACCCAAAGGGGGGTTTGCTATGTGTCGAAATCAACTTGATGGCAGTGAGGTTTTTTTTTTTTTTTTTTTTAAACAATCTTTTGGTGCTTTCTGAATCAACTCTATCTTTGCCAAAACAGTAATAAGCAAAATGCTATATGAATTATAGTGGTATAGTGGGTAAGGCATTTTGCTGCTAACCAAAACCTCAGTGATTCAAACTCAACAGTTGCTCCACAGGAGGAAGAAGAGGCAATCTACTTCTGTAAAGATTGACACCTTTGAAACCCAACAGGGGTGGCTAGGACTCAGAATCAACTCAATGACAACTTGGTTTGGAAAGTAAACTGTTAAAGAGCAAAGATGTTGCTTTAAAGACTAAGGTGCACCTGATACAAGCTATGGTGGTTCAATTGCCTCATATGCATGTGAAAGCTGGACAATGAATAAGACTGTAGAAGAACTGATGAGTTTAAATTGTGCTATTGGCAAAGAATACTGAAAATACCTTGTGCTGACAGAAGAATGAACAAATCTGTCTTGGAAGTACAGTGAGAACGTTCCTCAGAAGCAAGAATGGCCAGACTTCCTCTCACATATTTTGATCATGTTGTCAGAAGGGACCAGTCCCTAGAGAATATCATGCTTGGTAAAGTAGAGGTTCAGCAAAAACAGGGAAGGTCCTCAATGAGAGGGATTGGCACAGTGGCTGTGACAATGGGCTCAACCATGTCAAAGGTTGTGAGGATGGTGTGGCACCCAGCAGTATTTTGTTCTGTTGTATACAGGGTCACTAGGAGTCAGAGCCGACTCAATGGCATCTAAAACCACAACAAAGTACATGTTCTAAGTCCTAACCTGTGCTTATAATTCCATTTGGGTATGTTCTCTTTGTTAGGTTAAGGAGGCAGAATTATGTAGGGTGTATGTTGAGTCAATTATCTTTTGAGATATAAAAGAGCTTAAACAAGTAGACACAGAGAAATCTTCAAAGAACAAGGAAGTAGAAGCTGAAGAAATAAGGGCCTTCCTCCAGAACCAAGACAGAGTGAAAATATTCTGCTTGAGCTGGCTCTCTGAATTCAGACTCCTATCCCCTAAACTGTGAGAAAATAAATTCCTGTTTGTTAAAACCATACACTTGTGGTATTTCTGTTACAGCAGCATTAGATAATGCAGACAAAATTTGGTACTAAGAAGTGGCACATTCCTCTGAAAAATACCTACAAATGTAAAAATGGTTTTGAAATTGGGCAATGGGTGGAATCTGAGTGAGTTTTAAAATGCCTAGTAAAAGCATAGATTGTCTAAAAGGGACTATTGGTAGAAGAATGGATGTCAGAGGCAATTTTGGTGAGGGCTCAGAAGAAAAAGAGGAGACCTATAAGGAAAGTATCATTTTAGAGAATGCATATGGTGCCAACAAAAGAATATTGCTATAAATATGTGTATTAAATGTTTTTCTGGTGAGGCATTAAAAGAAAGTAATGAGAATGTGATTGGACAATGGATCAAGGGTGATGCTTTCTGTACAATGACTAAGTACTTGTCTGAATTATGTTCAAGTGTTTGGTGGAAGGTAGAACTTGTAAGTGATAAACTTGGATATTTATCTGATGAGATGTCTGAGCAAGATCTTAAAGGTGATGTGCATTTTTCTCTTTGTCACTTATAGCAAAATGTGAAAAGAAATAGATGGACTTAAAAATGATATGTGTAAAATGAAAACAGAACTTAAAGATTTGGAAAATTCTGTGGGACAAACTAAGGACATATGTCCTAGAATATTCACCAAGAACATGGCTACATAATCTTTTGTTAAAGAGAAAAAGCCTACAACTGATGTTGTTGTTGTTGTTGTTAGGTGTCATAGACTTGTCTATGACTCATGGTGACCGTATGTACAGCTGAACAAAATACTGCATGGTCCTGTGCCGGTTCTACCATCCTTGCTATATCTGAGCCCATCACTGTAATCACTGTGTCACTCCATCTTATTGACAGTCTTCCCCTCCTTTGTTGAACCTCCACTTTGCCAAGCATGATTCTCCAGGGAATGGTCTGACAACATGACCAAAGTACCTGGGACAAAGTATGGCTATTCTTGCTTTCAAGGAGCATTCCAGCAGCACTTCTTCCAGGGCAGATTTGTTAGTTCTTTTAGCAGTCCATGGTACTTGCAGCATACTTGGCCAACACCACAATTCAAAAGCATCAACTCCTCTTCAGTCTTCCTTATTTATTGTCCAGCTACCATATGCACATGAGGTGACTGAAAATACCATGTATTGTGTCAGGTGCACCTTAGTCTTCAAGGAGATGTCTTTGCTTTTCAGTACTTGAAAGAGGTCTTTTGCAGCTGATTTGCACAGTGGTATACATCATCTGGTGTCTTGACTGCTGCTTCCATTGGTGTTGATTATAGAACCAAGTAATATGAATCTCTTTGACAACTTCAATCATGATGCTGCTTTTTGGTCCAGTTGTGAGGATTTTTTTTCCTTTATATTGAGGTGTAATCCATACTCCAGACTGTAGTTTTCAATATTCAACAGTAAGTGCTTCAAGTCATCCTCACTTTCAGCAATCAAAATTGTGTTGTCAGTGTATCACAAGTTGTTAATGAGTCTTCTTCCAATCCTGATACCATGTTGTTCTTCATATAGTCCAGGTTCTCAGATTATTTGCTCAGCATACAGATTGAATAACTATGGTGAAAGAATACAACCTTGATGCACTCCCTTCTTGATTTTAAACCATGCAGTGTCTCCTTGTTCTGTTCAAACAACAGCCTCTTGGTCTACGTACAGGTACAAACAAGTGTTCTGGAGTGCCCATTCTTCTCAATGTTATCCATAATTTATTATGATCCACATGATCGAATGTTTTTGCATAGTCAATAAAACACAAGTAAACATCTTTCTGGCTTTGAGCCAAGATCCATCTGACATCAACAATGATATCTCTCGTTCCATGTCCTCTTCAGAATCCAGGTTGCATGTCTGGAAGTTCTTTGTCAATAAAACTGCTGCAACTGTTTTTGAATTATCATTAGTGAGATTTTACTTGCATGAAATATTAATGATATTGTTTGATAATTTCCACATTCTGTGGGGTCACTTTTCTTTGGAATGGGTACAAATATGGATCTCTTCCAGTCAGTTGGCCAGGTAGTTGTCTTCCAAATCTCTTGGCATAGCCAAGTGAGTGTCTCCAGCGGGACATCCATTTGTTGAAACATCTCAGTGGGTATTCCGTCAATTCCTGGAGTCTTGTGTTTTGCCACTTCCTTCAGTGAAGCTTTGACTTCCTCTATCAATATCGTTGATTCTTGATTATATGCACCTCCTGAAATGGATGAACATTGACCAGTTCTTTTTGGTACAGTGTGTTCCTTCCATCTTCTTTTGCTGCTTCCTACATTATGCAATATTTTGGCATAGAATCTTTCAATATTGCAACTTGATGCTTAATCTTTTTCCTCAGTTGAGGAATACCAAGCATGTTTTTCCCTTTTGGTTTTCTAACTCCAGGTCTTTGCACATTTCTTTATAATAATTGACATTTTCTTCTTGAGCTGCTCTTTGAAAACTTCTGTTCAGCTCTTTTATCTTGTCGTTTCTTCCATTTGCTTTAGCTACTCTTCACTCAAGGGCAAGTTTCAGAGTCTCTTCTAATATCCATTTTGTTCTGTTATTCCTTTCTAGTCTTTTTAATGACCTCTTTTTTTTTAATTCATGGATGGTGTTTTTGATGTCAATCTGCTATTCCTCTGGTTTTTGGTCATTAGTGCTCAATACATCAAATCTATTCTTTAGATTGTCTCTAAATTCAGGAGGGATATATTCAAGGTCATATTTTGTCTCTCATAGACTTGTTTTAATTGTCTTCCACTTCAACTTGAATGTGAATATGAGAAGTTGATAGCCTGTTGCACAATCAGCTATTGCCGCTGTTTTGGTTGAAGACATTGAACTTCTCCATCGCTTCTTGCCACAGATGTAGTCAATCTGATTCCTGTGTACTCCATCTGGTGATGTCCATGTGTGCAGCTGCTGTTTGTGTTGTTGAGAAAAAGATACTTGCAATGAATAAGTTATAGATACTATAAAATTCTATCATGTGATCTCCAGCATTATTTCTCTCACCAAGGCCAAATTTTCCGACTACTGGTGATTCTTCAGTGTTTCCAACTTTTGCATTCCAATCACCAGTGATAATCAGCACATCTTGATTTTATATTTGGTCAGTTTCAGACTGCAGAAGTTGGTAAAAATCTTCGATTTCCTTATTTTTGGCTTTGGTAATGGATTTAACTAATTACCATAGCAGAACATCCATTAGCTAAGACTAAAGAAGACAGAGTAAGAAAGGAAAGAATGAAGTCTGTCTCTTACAATTCTACACATAGGAAACAAGCCAAAAGAGGTACATCTGTTCTCCTCCAAGAATAGATAAGGACCATCCTTGAAGTGATTCAGAGATCATCAGAACTGTTAAAAGTAGTGGATGAAGCACGACCTTCACTTCAGTTTCAAACGGTGGGGTCACACTCTCCTAGGTTTCAAAGAGTTGGATCTTCACCAAAGTTTTTCCAGCATGTGGGGCTGCAGTTAAGATGTGCCATGGAGGGTGGAGGGATTACACAAAGCTGAGTGAATGGGGCTGCCATGCTCAAGGGGCAGAAGACTGAGGCCTTCCAGGGACAAGGGATAGAGTTGCCACTCAGATGGCCTAGGGGAATTGCTGCCTAAAAATGAGGGATCAGAGTTACCATTTCAATGTGCCTGGAAGATGAAGCTGAAGCCTTGGGCCAAGGGACCTCCACCTGCAATCCAGGAGGTGTACCTAATATCCGGAGTCTGGAGGGTGGGGCTGCTGCCCAAATGGTCTCAGAAAACAGAGGATGGTTTTCAAGTCTTGAGAACTAATGTAATTTGTTCTGTTGCGTTTTAGACTTGCTTGATGCCTGTTATCCTTTCTTCCTCTTCAATTTCTCCCATTTGAAATGGAAATGTATACCTTGAGCCTTTTCCACAACTGTTGCCACCAGATCTCCTTACTTCAGAAACCAATAATTTCACAGGTTCACAGATAAAGAGGAATTTGGCCCCAGGATGAAATATGCCTAGTCTTACACATATTTAGTTTAGATGATTCAGAAGATGAGAGTTTGGATTTGGAGTTAAGATTTTTAGGATTATATGATGAGGTGAATGTGTTTTGCATGGGGTAAGGACATGAATTTTTATGGACCAAATGGTGGAATGTTACAGATTTAATTATGCTGACAAAAAATATGTTTTGTAAATTCTAACTTCTATAATTGTTGTAATCCCATTTGGGAATAGATTGTTTTTGTTATGTCAATGAGGTAGAATTAGTGTACTTTGAGTCAATATCTTTTAAGATATAAAAGAGATTAAATGAGTGAGCACAGAAGTAGATGGGGTAACATAGATGCCAAGACACGTGGAGATCTCTAAGGAACCAGGAAGCAGAAGCTGAAGAGACAAGGATTTTCCTCCAGAGCCAACAATGAAAGACTTCCCCTTGAGCCAGTGCTCTAAATTTGGACTTCTACCCTCCTAAACTGTGAGAAAATAAATCTGTTTGTTAAAGCTATCCATTTGTGGTATTTCAGTTATAGCAACACTAGATAACTAAGACATTATTATATGAGATATTATATATCAAACAGTGGCAGATATTTCTAAAAATGCCTAAATTTAGATTATTGCTAAAAGATTAATAAAAGAAAAACACCTTGCAATTGTTATAAAATTTCATCTTACATTATCAAAATATAGTGTTTCTATTTTACATATTTTAAAAATGTGAAGACTTTTGATACTATTGAAAGAAAATTAAGAAAAAAGATTTAAATAGCTCTTAAGACTTTGAAATTATTAAATGAATCATTTTGTTTTGGCTATTAGTGACATTGACCCTTTAAAGGTCAATAACACATAATCAACCATTCGTTGACCATTCAAATAGAAATCTAAGGATGTTTTCAGTTGAATAACTGCATTGCAATGTGAAATGGGGTGTATCAAGAGAAATAAGCCTTTTTATTTTACTTAATCCCAGGAAACAAAAGCTTTAGCTAATAATAAAGCATCCTTACATTGGAAATCTAATTCTAGTAATGGAAAAATATGAAATAACTGACCACATACCATTCATTATGGAATGTCAAGCAGCCATCATTTCAAGAATAGAGTCAAGTTGCCAGACTAGTATAAAAGTAGGTGTAAAAGGTATAAAACAATTTATTTGAACATCCTCTTCCTATAAAAAGAAAGTAACAGTGGAGTAGTCCTTATTCCACTACCCCCTCCACCTCTTTAAATTTTAGTATTATTATTAGAGTCAGAAATGCCAATGTCTTCAAATTTATACTTAATTTCTTCCATTGATCTTTTAAAAACACTTTATCTGATACATATTATAGACAAAACCAGGCAAATCAACCTGTATTAAAAAATATATCTTCAGTACATAAACATTAAAAAGAATTGTATTATATTAAAACTGTTATCTGCTAAGTTTAAATGTTTGTAATATTTATCAATATTGTTGAGTGTAGCCCAATTAATTTACATTGATGTATCATTGTATAAATATATCATAATTTATTTATGTATTCCACTGGTGATGGTCATTGAAGTTGTTTCCAGTGTCAGGCAATTGTGAACAATGCTGCTTTGAATAAGCTCATGAGCTCTCGTAGCATAGTGCCTAAGGCACTTGATTGCTAACCAGAAGGCTAATGGTTCAAACCCACCAGCCACTCCTTGGAAGCAAGGTTGGGCAATCTACTTCTGTAGTGATATTGCCTTGGCAGCCCAAAGAGGGGTCGCTATGAGTCTGGTCCGACTCGATGGCACATAACAACAACAACAACAACATGTATCCTGGTAAGGTGTGGCATAGTGCCTAAGGTATTTGACTGCTAACCAGAAGCCTGGCGGTTCAAACCCTCCAGCCATTCCTCAGAAGGACTGGCCAATCTACTTCCCTAGAGATACTGCCTCGGAAACCAGAGGGGTCGCTATGAGTCGGAACTGACTCAAGGGCAGCGAGTTGAGCTGAGTTGATATGTTTAGGAGTGCAGTTAGTAGGTTATCACATGTGTATTTTTTTCATTTTTATGAAATAATGAACATGGACTTATTTTTAACTTATTATAACAATTTACATTCTCATTAGCTATGTGTTTTCCTGAGGTCCACATCGTAGTCTACCATTGGAAATGTCAGATTTGAATAGTTTTGAAAAATCAATGGTTATGTAGTGATAGTTCCTTGTGGTTTGAATACACCTTCCCCTGATTGCTACTAACACTGAGCATCTGGTCAAAGGTATTGCCCATTTGGAACTTTTTTTCTCTTAAATACCGAAATGATTTTTACTATCTTTCTAATGAGTTGTGATAGTCTTAATCATATGTTTTTGGTAGTTTCTCATATATGGTAGGGATTAAGTTTCTTTTTTTTCCTTCATATGAATAGCTTTTGTTCCAGCCCTATTCATTGACAAAATTGTCTTTTCTTTGCTGTTAAAGTAAAGAAAATCCTAAATACTCCTTTGCCTCTCTAAAGGTATCTACTATTTTTGCTAATAAAACTTCGTATTACTCAGGGATTTTCTGAAAAGAATATAAACCAAGTGATAAGGTGCACATTGTTTTGTTTCTGACTTCTCACAAATGACTTGTATTGAACACATCACTAGCTCTTTATTTTCATTAAAGTTGAACCTCCCTATTTCATACATTTTTACACTTTATATGTTCTATTGATGGCATTTAATTTTTCCAAGTTTTAGCTACTATGAATTGTGTTGTATTAAAAAATTATTGTATATATATATTATGGAATATATGTACATTTCTGTTGAGTATATAATGGAATAGAACATAAGGTATGCTTAACTTCAACATATACTGCCAAACACAAATTTGTACCCTTACCAGTAGTGTATACGTAGTGTATAAGAGAGTTGCTCTTTCAATAAAATAAGGTTTATGTCAACACATTCTAGTGAGATGTAGTAGTATTTTCTTGTGATTTTATCTGTGTGTCCTTAATTATAAAGGAAATTATGTACTGTATGAAGAGTTTATTGAAATTTTGGGTATCCTTTGAAAATGATTATTCAAGATTTAGCTTTTTTTTTTTCTTTTGATCCATCTTATAAATTTTGATGGGTGATTTATATATTTTGAATGGTAATGCTTAGTTGTAAGTATTGCAAATATTTTTTCTCACTGTGGCTTGTCTTTCAAGTGATATTTTTGGTCAAACGATGTTTTTAATTTTAATCTACAACAATTTATTTAATTTTGCTGATTAGTTCTTTACTTTTTCTCATTTAAAAAATATTTTGCCTGCCAATGATGTTGAATATATTCTCTCAGGATAATATCTTAAATTTCATTTAACTGTATTACTTGGTAAAGAATCCATCTGTAGTTGTTTTATGTATGTAGTATGAGATAGTGGTTATGATTTTTTTTCTGTAAAAACATTTAAATGTCTTAGAATCCATTATTGAAATGACCACCCTTTACTGACCTCCAGTATTAATTGTGATATAAATCAAGTTATTATTTTTATGTTGTTTACCTCTTGATTCCCTGTTCTGTTCCACTGTTTCATGTTTAATCATTTTTATTAAGTCTTGATATAGTAGTGCAAATCCTCCTACTTTATTACTAGTCTTCAAGATCTCCTTGGATATTCTTAACTTTTTTGCATTTTTATATAAAATTTAAAATCAACTTATCAATTTCAAAAGCTATACCTGTAGTTATGTAGGTCTACTGATGAATTTTTAAGTAAATAACACATTTACAATATTGATATTTTGAATTCATGAACATGTATTTACCAATATTTGTTTGGGTCTTTAATTTCTTTCAGTAATATCTGTTGTTTTCTGTAAAGATACTGCATATCTGATTACATTTATTTTAATGTATTTGATTTTGTGTCATGCTACTTAAAAAATATTGTGGTAAAACATGTATAACATAAAATTTTCCATTTTAATCATTTTTAAGTATAAAATTCAATGACATTAATTACATTTACCATGTAGTACAATTATCACCACTATCTATTTCCAACATTTTTCGTCACTCAAAACAGACACTCTGTATCATTCCAGTAAAAACTCCTCATTCCACTTCTCCTCAACTCTGGTAACCACTAATAAACTTTAGCCCCTATGTATTAGTCTATTATAAATATTTTATATAAGTAGGATTATACAGTATTTATCTTTTTGTTTTTGACTTATTTTGACTAACAGTATTTTCAAGGTTCATCCATGTCTTAGCATGTATCAGAACTTCATATATCATTGTAGCTGAATAATATCCTATTGTTTTGATATACCACATATTTTTTATCCATTCAATTGTCAATGGACTATGGGTTTTTATTAAGTGCCCTTTATCACATTGAGTGATTTTTCTTCCATTCTTAGTTTACAGAGTATTTTTTATCAAAAAAACATATTATAATTTGTCAAAAGTCTCGCCTGTTTGTTGAAAGTCTTTCCTACATCAATTCAGATTTTTGTGTGGTCTTTTCCTTCATTCTTTTATGGAGTATATTATAGTAATTGATTTTCTTACGTTGCACTACCCTTGCATCCTTGGGGTGAATCTCATTTGCTCATGTGATATAATCCTTTTAATAAGATGATGGATTTATTTTGTTGAGGATTTTCAAATTTATATGCTATATATAAGTATTGGAGCTCTGGTAGCATAGTGCCTAAGGCATTTGACTGCTAACCAGAAGGCTGGCAGTTCAAACCCACCAGCCACTCACCAGAAGGAAGGTTGGGCAATCTACTTCCATAGTGATACCACCTTGGAAACCCAAGGAGGGGTCGCTTAGACTCAGTCCGACTAAATGGCAGTGAGTTTTGAGGATTTTTTAAAATATGTGTGTGTGTGTGTGTGTGTGTGTGTACATATTATTTGATCTAGAGTTTTCTTTTTTATGGTGTCTTTATCAGGCTATGTCATCAAGGCAATGCTGAATTCAAAGATTGAATTAGAAAGGGTTCCTTCCTCTTCTCTTTTTTAGGAGTGTTTGCAAAGGAAAGGTATAGATTCTTCTATAATTTTGAATAGATTCACCAGTGAACACATTTGATCCTGGACCTTTCTTTGTTAGAAAGTTTCTAACTATTGGTTAAATCACTTCGCTTATGTTGTTGTTGTGCCATCGAATTGGGTCCTACTCATAGCAACCCTATGTACAACAGAAAGCAATCCTGTGTACAACAGAAAGACCTGTGCCTGCCTCACAATACTTGCTATAACCGAGCCCATAGTTGCAGCCACTATACCAATCCATCTTGCTGAGGGCCTTCCCCTTTTTCATTGACCCTCTACTTTACCAAGCATGATATCCTTCTCCAGAGAATGGACATTTCTGACAACATGACCAACATAGGTCAAATGAAATCTGGCCATTCTCACTTCCAAGGAGCATTCAAGTTGCACTTCTTCCAGGACAGATTTATTAATTCTTTTGGCAGTCCATGGTAATTTCAGTATTCTTCACTTACACCACAACTCAACAGCATCAACTCTTCTTTGGTCTTCTGTATTCATTGTCCAGTTCTCACATGCATATAGAGTTGTCAAAAAATACCATTGGGTTAGGCTCACCTTAGTCTTCAAAGAGATATCTTTGCTCTGCAATACTTGAAAGAGGACTTTTGCAGCAGATGTGCCCAGTACAATATGTTGTCTGATGTCTTGACTGCTGCTTCCATTGGCATTGGTTGTGAAACCAAGTAATATGAAATCTTTGATAATTTCAATCTTTTCTCCATTTATCTTGATGCTGCTTATTGGCCCAGTTGTGGAGATTTTTGTTTTCTTTATGTTGAGATGTAGTCCATACTGCAGACTGTATTCTTCAATCTTCATCAGTAGGTGTTTCAAGTCATCCTCACTTTTAGCAAGCAAAGTTGTGTTGTCAGCATATCACAGGTTGTTAATGAGTCTTCCTCCAATCCTGATGCCACATTTTTCTTCATGTAGTCCAGCTTCTTGGATTGTTTGCTTGGCATACAGATTGAATAAGTGTAGTGAAATGATGCAACCCTGATGTACACCCTTTCTGACTTTAAATCATGAAGGATCTCTTTGTTCTGCTTCATTGACAACCTCCTCTTCTATGCAGTTTCCTCATGAGCATAATTAAGTGTTCTGGAATTCCAGTTCTTCTCAATGTTATCCATAGTTTGTTATGATTCAAACAATTGAATGCTTTTCCATAGTCAATAAAACATATGTAAACATCTTTCTGGTATTTAGAAAGTCAAGATTCAGAATCAGTCAAGATTCATCTGACATCATCAATGATATCTCTTATTCCACGTCCTCTTCTGAATCCAGCTTGCATTTCTGGAAGTTCTCTTTCAATATACTGCTGCAACCAATCTTCAGCAATATTTTATTGTGTGCAATATTAATGATATTGTTCAATAATTCCACATTCTGTGGGTTAACATTTCTTTGGAATGGGTACAAATATGGATCTCTTCCAGTCAGTTGACCAGGCATCTCTCTTCCAATTTTTTTGCCATAGACATGTGAGTGCCTCCAGCACAGCATTTGTTTATTGAAACATCTCAATGACTATTCCATCAATTCCTGGAACCTTGTTCTTCACCAATTCCTTCAGTGAAGTTTCAACTTCTTCCTTCAATACCATTGGTTCTTGATCATATGCCACCTACCGAAATGGATGAACATCAATCAGTTCTTTTTGGTACAGTGATTCTGTGTATTCCTTCTGTCTTCTTTTGATGTTTCCTATCATTCAATATTTTGCCCATAGAATCTTTCAATACTGCAACTTGAAGTTTGACTTTGTTCTTCAATTCTTTCAGCTTGAGAAATGCCAAGTGTTTTTCCCTTTTGGTTACCTAACTCCAGGTCATTGCACATTTCATTATAATAATTGACTTTGTCTTCTCAAGTTTCTCTTTGAAATCTTCTGTTCAGCTCTTTTATCTGCTTATTCCTTCCATTTGCTTTGTTGTTGTTGTTGTTGTTAGGTGCCGTCGAGTGGTTTCTGACTCATCGACCCCATGCACAGCAGAACGAAATACCACCCAATCCCGCGCCATTTGCTTTAGCTACTCTCTATTCAAGGGCAAGTTTGAGAGTTTCTTCTGACATCCGTTTTGGTCTTTTCTTCCTTTCCTGTCTTTTGAACGACCTTTTACTTTCTTCATGGATGATATCCTTGATGTCATCTCACAGTTCTTCTGGTTTTTGGTGATTGGTGTTGAATGCATCAAATGTATTCTTTAGATGGTCTTCAAATTCAGGAGGGATATTATCAAGGTCATATTTTGGCTTTCCTGGACTTGTTTTAATTGTCTTCAGCTTCAAGTTGA
>NW_006921918.1:1442573-1448413 GCF_000298275.1 Orycteropus afer afer
TCATGTGATCTCCAGTGTTATTTCCATCATCAAGGCTTTATTTTCCAACTACTGGTGATTATTCTTTGTTTCCAACTTTGCATTCCAATCACCAGTGATAATCACCATATTTTGATTGCCTGCTTGGTCAATTTCAGACTGCAGAAGTTGGTAAAAATCTTCAATTTCCTCATCTTTGGCTTTGGTGTTTGGTGTGTAAATTTAAGTAATGGTAGCATTAACTGGTTTTCCTTGTAGGTGTATGGATATTATCCTATCACTGACAGAACTGTACTTCAGGATAGATCTTGAAGCATTCTTTGTGATGATGAATGCCACCCCATTCCTCTTCAATTTGTCATTCCCAGCATGGTAGACCACATGGTTGTCTGATTCAAAATGGCCAAAACCAGTCCATTTCAACTCATTAATGCCTAGGATATTAATCTTTATGTGGTGAATTTCATTTTTGACAACTTTCCATTTTCTTAGATTCATACTTTGTAATCCCATGTTCTGATTATTAATGGATGTTTGCAGCTGTTTCTTCTCATTTTGAGTCTTGTCACATCAGGAAATGGAAGTCCTGAAAGCTGTACTCCATCCATGTCATTAAGGTTGGCTCTATATTGAGGAGGCAACTCTTTCATCAGTTGTATTTTGGATGTCTTCGACTTGAGGGGTTCATCTTCCGGCACTATGTTGGACAATGTTTCATGGTTATTCATAAAATTTTCCAGTAATATATCAGACAGTGTTTCATTGCTATTCATAAGGTTTTTACTGGCCAATTCTTTGAGAAGTGTATGTCCCCATCCTTCTTCTGAGTCTGTCTTAGTCTGGAAGCTCCACTGAAAGTTGTTTGAAATACCGTTGGCATAGCGTCCAGCTTCACAGCAACATGCAAGCCACCACAGTACAACAAACTGATAGATGAGTGGTGGTCTTCACTTAAAGGTCTATCAAAATTTCTATTTCTTCCTGAGTCAGTTTAGGTTGTTTTTGTTTCTAGAAGTTTATCTGCGTGAACTAGGTTGTCTAACATGTTGGCATATGATTGATCATCGTATTCTCTGATAATCTGCTTTATTTCTGTGAGATCAATATCAATCTCTCTACTTTTATTTCTGGTCTAGTTATTTGTGTATCTGTCTTACTTCTTTTTCTATTTAGTTAATGGTTTGTAAAATTAATTTATCTTTTCAAAGAACCAAATTTCGGTTTTATTGATCACTCTTCATACTCTCTATTTCATTTCTCTCTAATCTATTATTTATTATTCCCTTTAGCCTGGTAGCTTTGGGCATAATTTCCTCTTCCTGTTACAGTATTTTAGGTAGAAAGCTAGGTTATTGATTTGAGATCTTGCTTCTTTTTTAATGGAGACATTCACAAGTCAGTGTCTTGGCTTCATCCGGTAGCTATTGATATATTGAGCTTTCATTTTCATTTTCATTTATCTTTAAATATTTTTCTAAATCTCTTATAATTTCTTCTTTGAGCCATTTGTTTCTTTACAGAATGTTGTTTAATTTTCAGATATTTGTGAATTTTCCAATTTTCCTTTGGTTATTGATTTCTATTTTCATTCCATTGCAGTTGGAAGAGATAATTTGTATTTTTCAAACATTTAAAAATTTATTGAAACTTATTTTGTAACCTAACATTTGGTTTATATCCTGGAGAATGAGCCATGTTCACCAGAAAAGACTAGGTATTCTGATGCTTTTGGTTGGAGTGTTCTATCTATATTTGTTAGATCTAGTTGGTTTATGGTTGAGTTGAAATCCAATATTTCTTTATTGATCTTGTTTCCAGTTATTCTATAAATTCTGAAAGTGATATTGGTGTCTTCTACTATTGTTGTGAAGTATATATTTCCAGCTTTAAGTAGTTTTTACTTCATGTATTTTGGGATACTGTTTTTATATACATACTCGCTTATAATTGAGTCTTGCATCATAAAATATCCTTCTTTTACACTAGCAACAATTTCTTTCTCAAAGTCTATTTTATCTGATATTAACATAACAGGCACAGATCTTTTACTTGCTATTAGTGTGGAATACAATTTTCCATCCATTCATTCTCAGCCATTTGTGTCTATGTACCAAAATAGGTTTCTTGTAGACAGCATATAGTTGAATAATATTTTTATCCATTCTACAAATCTTTGCCTTTTCAGTGCAGAGTTTAATGTCATTTAAATTTAAAGAGATTGTGCATAAAGAAGAACTCTGCAATTTTGCTATTTGTCGTCTCTGTGTTGTAACCATTTGTGTGTGTGTGTTTGTGTGTGTGTGTGTATGTGACTCATTTCCTCATACTGCCTCCTTTGTGTTTAGTTGATTTTATTATAGTGAAACCACTTGGATTCTCTTCTCATTCTTACATTAATTTCTGTGGTCACCATGGAGATTTTATTAAACCTCCTAAATTAATGGCAAGTTTATCATTGTAAATACCTTTTTCAACAACATCAATAGCATCTATACATGTGGACCTCACCAAGTGGAATGCACAAGAATCAAATTGATGACATCTATGTAAAAAGACAATGCAGAAGCTCAAATCACTCAGAACAATGTCAGGGTTTGGCTTTAGAACAGACCATTAATTTCTCATGTGCAAGTTTAAGTTGAAGCTGAAACAACTCAATGAGAGCCAAAATACAATCTTGAGTGTATTCTACTTTAATTTAGACACCATCTGTACAATAGTTCTGACACATTTAATACCAATGGCCAAACCATATAAGTTGTGTGATGACATCAAGGACATCATATATGAAGAAAGCAAAAGGTCATTAAAAAACAAGGAAAGACAAAAATGGATGTCAAAAGAGAATCTGAAACTTTCTCTTGAATGGAGAGTAACTAAAGTCAGTAGAAAAAAGGATGAAATAAAAGAGAAGATATCAAATGATGGGTTGAGAAGAGTGCAAAATACTAAAATGAAATATGTGAAGTACTGGAGTTAGAAGATCAAAAGGGAGAAGACACTCAACCTTTGTCAAGCTGAAATGACTAAAACAAAAACAACTTTAAAGTTTGAGTTGCAATATTGAAAGATCTATGGTCAAAATATTGAAGGATGCAAGAAGAATCACAACAAGATGGAAGGAATGTACAGAGTCACTGTACCAAATATAATTGGTCGATGTGCAAACATTCAGGATATAGCGCATGATCAAGGACTGCTGGTATTGAGAGAAGAAGTCCAAGCTGCACTGAAGGAATTGGTGAAAAACAAGACTCCAGGTACTGACAAAGTACCCCTTGAGATGCTTCAACAAATGAATGCAACGTGGAAGGCACTCATTTATTTGTATCAAGAAATTTGAAGACAGTAACATGGCCAACCGATAGGAAGAGTCCAAAATTGTGCCCAGTCCAAAGAAAGGTTATTCAATAGAATGTAGAAATTATTAAACAATATCATTTTATCACATGCAAGTAGAATTTGCTGAAGATAATTCAAAAACAGTTGTAGTAATATATTGACAGGGAACTGCCAGAAATTCAAGCCAGATTCAGAAGAGGATGTGGGATGACTGATATCATTGCTGATGTCTGATGGATCTTAGCTGAAAGAAAAGAATACCAGAATGATGTTTACCTTTGTTTTATTAATTATGCAAAGGTATTCCACAAATTATGGAAAAAATTGCAAAAATTGAGAATTTCAGAACACCTAGCTATGCTCAAGAGAAACCTGTACATAGACCAAGAAGTTGTTATTTGAACAGAACAAGGGGATACAGCATGGTTTAAAATCAGGAAAGGTGTGCATCAGGGATGTATCCTTTCACTATACTTATTCAATCTATACTGAGTGAATAATCTGAGAGGCTGGACTACATGAAGAACAATGTGGCATCAGAATTTGAGCAAGACTCAATAATCTGTGATATGCAGATGACACAATTTTGCTTGCTGAAAGTGAAGGACACTTGATGCACTTACTGATGAAGATGAGAGAATAAATCCTTAAATATAGATTGCACCTCACTGTAAAGAAAACAAAAATCTTCACCACTGGAACAGTAAACAATATCATGATAAATGGAGAAAAAGATTGAAGTTGTCACGGATTTCATTTTACTTGGATCCACAATCAACACGCATGGAACTAGCGATCAAGAAATCAAATGACGTATTGCACTGGGCAAATCTGCTGCAAAAGGCCTCTTTAAAGTGTTTAAGAGCAAAATTGTCACTTTGAATATTAGGGTGTAACTGACCCAAGCTATGGTTTCTTCAGTAGCCTCATATGAATGTGAGAGCTGGACAATGTATAAAGAAGACTGCAGAAGAACTGATATATTTGAATTGTGGTATTAATGATTATTATATGATTATTATATATACCAGGGACTGCTAGAAGAACAAACAAATCTGTCTGGAGGAAGTACAGCCAAAATGCACCTTCTACGGTGGCAGACTTTGTCTCTCATACTTTAGTCATGTTAGAAGGGACTCATCCCTGGAGAAGAATATCATACTAGGAAAACTAAAGGGTCGGCAAAAAAGGGCAAAACTCTTTACAAGATAGATTGACACAGTGGTTGGGACAATGGGCTCATACATAGAATTGTTATGAGTTGGAACTGACTTGATGGCCTGTAACAACAACAATAGATTAATGTAATATATCAACATAACTCTTCTTTAACTCTTCTTTGCAGTCACAAATTATGTATTTATACATTGTGTGCTCAGAAGCATACATTTACAATCCTTTTTATTTATTTGTGTTTTGAATCATGTAGCACATAACAAGTAGAGTTAAAAACCAAAAATATGATAAATTGGCTACTGTATTTGTCTATGAAATTACCTTTTTTGGAACTCTTCTTTTCCTTATGCCAGTTCAAGTTATTGTCTAATGCCTTTTCATTTCAACCCGAAGAACTCACCTTTAGCATTTATTGTAGGATGAGTATAATGGCTCATAGTGATGCATAGTGATCCTATTGAATAGAGTAGAACTACTCCCATAGAATTTGCTAGGCTGTAATCTTTACAGGAGCAAACTCCCAGGTATTTTCTTCCATGGAGCCACTGGTGGGCTCAAATCTTTGTGTTAGCAACTGTGATAGTTAAGGTTGTGTGCTAGTTTTCTGGGTCATGATTCTAAGTGGTTTAGCATTTACCATGTAGTCATCCTCCATGATGAGATCTCATATAATGTAACTATCTCCATGATGGGATCTGCTATGACCAGTCAATCAGTTGAAAGGGAGCATCCTTTGGAGCGTGGTCTACTTCAAATATACATGGAAATGTTCTAGCAAAGCTCACTGGCTTTCTGCTGGATCTGGATGCTGCATCTGGCTCACATATCTCTCGTTGCTGAACTTGGAACAGTGGTCTGCTGTACTTCCTGCTGATCTTGGGATTGTTGCCTTTGCAGCCTGTGAACCTACCAATCTGGGATTTGTCAGCCTCCAAGGCCAGCAGCCTGCTGTAGTGCTTGCTGATCTTGGCTGTGTTGGCCGTTGTAGCTATGTGAGTCTGGAGAAACCTCCAGCTTGATGTCTGGAAGTTTGACCCACAAACTTGCAGCCCACCAGCCTGTACAACTGTGTGAGACATATCCTTGAGATAAATTTCTATCTATATCTATATATTTATATCTATATATCTATATCTATTTATCCCTCCTCTATACCTTCTGTATCTATATGCTCCACTGGTTTTGCTTCACTAAAGAATGCAGCCTAAAGTTCCGGCAAGATGGTGGACTAGGCAGAAGGATTGCAAAGACCTTCTTCAACAAAGAAAAGGGAAACCAATTAACACAGACACAGAAGATAATCTTGGACCCCTGAGCCTTGAAGGGAAGGATACAGAATTGGA
>NW_006921918.1:1456239-1458531 GCF_000298275.1 Orycteropus afer afer
AAAATTAAAAAAAAAAAAAAAGAATCTAGCTTAAGACAACAGCTGAGCACTTAACTATCACACCTGAGTGAGAATTGACTCTACAACACAAAACAACAAGCATAGTGGCAAAAAACATCCACAACTTTTGTTTATCTGAGAATATCTGAATTTTGCCCTTATTTATGAAGGACAGTTTCGACAGATATAGAATTCTTAGTTGATTGTTCCTTTTTTTTCAGCATTTAAATATGTCTTTTGGTCTCTGTCGTTCCTGAGGAAAAATCAGCATTTACTATTATCGAGGTTCAAGTTATGTTTCTATTCTTTTCTTTCTGCTTTCAAGATTCAATCTCAAGTTTTAGTTATCAAGAATTGTCAGAGTGTCTTAGTTTGGATCTCTTTGGATTCATTCTACCTGGCACTCTAGAGCTTCATGGATGTACAAGTTCATGTGTTTTTTTTGTTTTGTTTTGTTTGTCAATTTGAGAAGTTACAGCTAGCATTCCTTCAAACATTCTTTCTATTCTTTCTTTTTCTCTTCTCCTTGGTACTCCTATAATGCATATATTGATCTGCTTGATGGTGTCTCACAAGTTCCTTAGATCCAGTTTATTTATTTATTTTTTTATACTTTCTTTGTTTCTCAGGCTTGATGATTTCAATTGTCCTATCTTTAAATTCACTGATATTTTCTTCTTCCAGCTGAAATCTGCTGTTGAAACCTTCAGTGAATTTTTTACTTCATTTATTGTGCTTTAAAGCTCTACTATTTCTGTTTGGTTCTTTTTTCTAATTTATGTATTTTTATAAATATTCTCATTTACACATACTTTTCCTTTTGTAAAAAATTCTTTTATATCTTCATATTTTTCTTATCTATTTTAGCATATTTAAAACTGTTTAAATTCTTTGTGTAATAAGTTGCTTATCTGGGATTCAACAATTTCTGATACTTTATTTTTTTATTTTGAATAGACCCTCTACTCCTGTTTCTTTGAATGTCATATGACTTTTGTTGAAATGAGAATATTTGAATATTACAGTGTCCTAACTGTGAAAATCAGATTCTTCCCCTCATCAGGGGTTTTCTTTTAGTTTGTTGGATTTTGTGTGTTCATGTGTTTTGTTTTATTTTTTTAATTTATAAAGGCTGTAGTAATCTATTTGTTAATAACTTCTAACTATTTTTGCAGAATTCCTTCCTGGGTGTGTATTGATTCTAATCTCTGTTTCTTATCTTTTGTTCAGCTAATATTTTGACAGAGATTTCCTTGAATGCCAGAGACCAAATATATATATATATATATATATATATATATATATAATGATAAAAAAAAAAACCTCTCCCTATCTATGCAAATTTAATCTCTTTTGGAATACCTTTCAACATTTAGCTAGGTTTTCTTTGAGCATAGAGATCAACTCAAGATAAAGATGTATAGTCTTCTCAGATGTTATCGGATCATGAGTCTTGCCCTGTGTATGACTGAAGCTTTCTAAATTTTCCTATATACAAGGTGCTTCTGAAAGATTTAATTTCTGAAAGAACTTATCTCCCCAAATTCTCTTTCCAGCCACTAGGCATCTATTGCATGCATTACATGGACTCTTTAGCCTTAGGCTGCTATTGGCAGTTACTGCCTACAGGCATTGTCTGTTGTTCCTCAGACTCAAATGAGCTCTGAGATAGGCCAAATGAAAACAAGCATCTTGCTACATTTTGTAACTAGCTCCCAGAAAGGTTGAAACTGACACAATAAGAATTTGAGAATAAAGTTTGTTCTCTTCTCTCTAGAGAAAGAGACCAGGTTTTCTTTCTGGGTCAGCACAACTATAAGTTGTATTTGGAACAAAGGAATGTGTTTTATGGGGAGATGGAAGCATAGAGTTGCTCACGTGAACTTATTTGCAAGCCACTCTATCTTGTGCTATTTTTGATATTTCTATTTATGCAAAAAAAGCATTATCATGTAAATTTTTTAAGGCTCTATGACATTAAGAGCACTATCTTTTATTTCTAGTTGGCTAAATTTTTGAACTATGATTGAGTGTTGATTTTTTAAAAAATACACCCAAACTTTTTGTTCATTAGATAGAAATATTTTTAATAATTTCTTCTTCATTGATTTAATGAGGTAAAAAAATAAAGATTTCTTCTCCTTTTTTTAACATGTCATTATAAAATTTTCATATGTGTTGTTGTTGTTGTTGTTGTTAAGTGCCGTCGAGTCATTTTCGACTCATAGCGACCCCATGCACAGCAGAACGAAACACTGCCCGATCCCACGCCAGCCCCACAATCCCTGCTAT
>NW_006921918.1:1459196-1471420 GCF_000298275.1 Orycteropus afer afer
GTTTTTCTTCATATAGTCCAGCTTCTCGGATTATTTGCTCAGCATATAGATTGAATAAGTGTGGAGAAAGAATACAACCCTGACACACTCCCTTCATATGTGTAGAAAAGTTAAATGAAATAAACATTGAACACATTATCATCAAATAATATTAAATCGTCTTTCTGCTCTGACATATGCCTCCCTATACACCATAATATTTACATATTTATTTGCCTTATCACATTTCTATCCATCAAGCCATATTATTTTTGATGAACTTACAAATTTCATAGAAATCAGTATATTTTCTCATAAATACTTCGGCATATATATTTTTAAAAAACAAATTACATTAGAATATTTGTTTACAGTTACCTTTTTTTCTTTTGAGGTATACTATATAGTTGATGAAATGAACAACCTTGAGTATACCTGTCAATGATGTTTGATAAGTGCATAAACTGTGTAACCTAAGCTTCTTCTAGATATAGGCCACTGCCATCACCCCTGAAATTTCCCTCAAAAATC
Source organism: Orycteropus afer afer (assembly GCF_000298275.1). Lineage (NCBI taxonomy): Eukaryota > Metazoa > Chordata > Mammalia > Tubulidentata > Orycteropodidae > Orycteropus > Orycteropus afer. Next base: position 1,459,707 of record NW_006921918.1, read on the forward strand.
TTTCCAGTTAATCTTTGCCTTCATCTCCACAGAGACTTCTATTGCTATGATTTTTCTTGACCATAGATTAGCTGATCCTGTTCTAGATATGTTAGTGGAATCATGTAGATATATAGTTTTAGACAATTTTTTTTCTACTTGACATAATTATTTTTATATTTTAGCATTAGGATTACAGTAATCTATTGAGCTGTGGGAAAATTCTCTACTTTCTGGGGAAAAATAAATGATACTGGTATTTTCATATGTGATAAAATTTACGAATGCAATTGTCTATTGCATTTCTTTGTCACAAGCAGTTGATAATCAACTAAATTTATTTGATAGTTCAACCATTATTTATATATTTTCCCAATTATATGACTTTTTTTTTAAACACTGCTTTTAAGAATTTTTTTCGTCATTGAATTTTAACAACTTATGTATGATATGCTAGGTACACATTTTTTTTTTTTTTACATTTAACATGCTTATGGTTCACTGAGCTTCAGCCATATATTGTCTCATAAACATTATGACAATTTTCATTAATTTGCACAGCTATATATTTCACTTTTCTATATTTACAATTACATGTGGATTACATGTGGAACAGGCAACAGCAATGAGAACAGGGAAACTGTGAAAAAGCCACATAGAATAAATTTAAAAATACCAGTGATTTTTCACAAGACTGATGGTAATTTCATATCATCTCACCTCTAATTTTATGCCTTTATCTCTCCTCTCTTTCTATGGCTTCAATACCATGAATGATATTGCTCCAATTAGTCTTTTCATTTTTCTTTTCAATACATTTTCTCTGTTCTTCAGATTAATTAATTTCCTTTTATTTATCTTTAAATTAGTTGAACTTCTATTTATTTATTTATTTTTGCATTACCTATCTGGTATTAATCCATCCTATTCATTTAATTTTTAAGTTCAGATATTTTCATTTTTCAAATTTCTATTTAGCTTGTTTATAGTGCTTCTATTTTAGATTTAGAATCTTGTGTATTATTATTACCAAATTTTCTTTCTGTTCTGAATTTATACAGAGATAATTACTTTTTTTCTATAAATCCAAATATTTGAGTCATTTCATGATTATTTCCTATTTACTACATTTTATGTTGAGTTTGAGTTATATATTACCATTTCTTCAAGTAATCAGTAACATTTTATTATATCTTGGATATTGTGGTAATACACTGCAAATAATCTGATTTCTGTTATTATCTCTAAAAAGTTTGGATTTTTGTGAAAAAGGCACTTAAATTTAGTGGACTAATACTCTAGACATTGTCTACTTGGTAATGGGCTGCATATGAAACTCTAGTGTCAGTTTTTCAGCTATTCTTTTTTATACGAAAATTTTAAAGTTCATTTCAGTGTTCAGTCAAAGGTTTGGCTTGGTGAATGATATGCTATTTTGATTTCTTCTCTGACCCTTCTTTTTGCTCAGTACGTTCTTGCTATGACTAACTGCAAAACTATTTCCTTAGCAAAGGGTTTAAAGATGTGAAGTTACTCTTAAGTGGGTGAATTCAGTGTTAACTAAAATACTTCAGCAACTCTTAAATTATTAAAATAGATAGATATAGTTTAATACATGTTTTAAACATAACTTGAGATGATCCTAAATATTTTTGTCACTGCACAATGTGTTAAATCATCACCAAAGGAAAAGGACTTTGAATAATGGGCAAAAATGCATGAGGATATAAAAAAGTGAGCAATAAACTTACAGTTGGCCCATATTCGCTTTCTATATAGACATTGTCCATATCTTTGTGCGTACTGCTATTCTAGAAATGTGACTTTTATTCAAACTATCCTTCCAAAAACTACCAAAATCATCAAGTTTTGTCAGTGTGACTGTGGAAAAATAAAAGGAAGGCTAGAAAAATTGGGTAGGTTAAAGGAAAATTTAAATGATATTAACAATAATCTCGCAGTAGTAATGGATAGCATAAAATAAAACCAATTTTTACACTCGACTTTAAAATTTTAATATTAAAAATGACAAAAACAAGAAGCAAATATGATCCCATGAGGCTTAAATTGTAGCCTTAAAGTCAAAAAGGGCTTCCCAATTACTGTAAACTTTTTCAGGTTTTTTGTACTTTTATTTTGTGTATTTCTTACTCTCATTCGTTGTTTTACATTCATATTTACAAGAAAGATATAAGATTGTGGGGAATATCTAGAACCTGTATCATTTATTTATTTTTTTAATTTCTGTGAATCATAGATCTTAGCTATCTACATTAGTTATGTATTTTTTGGAAATGGTAATCTAGAGCATTTAAAAAAAAAACAAAACAAACCTTTGCATTGAGTCAATTGGACTCATAGTGATGCCTCCTTGGGTTTCCCAGTCAGTATCACTATGGAAGTAAATTGCTCAACCTTCCTTCTGAGGATTGGCTGGTGGGTTTGAACTGCCAGCAGTCTGGTTAGTGGTCAAATGCCTTAGGCTCTATGCCACCAGAGCTATTTCCTTTTAATCTAGAGCATAGCAATGAATCACAATATTTCAAAAAAGATAAAGTATAAAATAGGCAAAACTATGCTCTGATGTTAGAAGGCAAGAGGGAGGGTAGTGAAGGAAAGTGAACACAAAAGGGTCTTCTCAATTTTCTGCTTTTTGACCTCAGTGCTTATTACAAGAGCATGTACAATTAGTGAAAACTCATTAATTTGCACAGCTATATATTTCACTTTTCTATATTAACAATTACATGTGGATTACATGTGGAATAGACGACAGCAATGTGAATGGAAAAACTGTGAAAAGGCACATAGAATAAACTTAAAAAGCCAGTGATTTTCATAAGACTGATGGGAATTTCAATAAATCAAATAAATGAAATACAAAATGAGGCACTAATACCACTTTCAGACCAAATACAAAGAAATAAAGTTTTCCACTTTAAGAAAGATGGAAGGAGGCCCCTTTTATATCCACTAAGGCATAATAATGTTTAGAGAAGTGTTTTAAAATGTGGAGGAGTTTTCAGAATGCAGATCCAAAGTTCAAGGGGTATATTAGTAGGGTGCAAGAGGGCAACACATGAGGAGAGAGGGTGGGTCAAATTGAACAGATGCACAATGTATTAAGAAACAAAGGGTTATGAGTTAATTAAGATGAAGGAGGCCTTTGCTTTTGGCAATAGCTAATGTAAATGTGTGTGATGCTTGATAGATACAGTGAAGATTATATGTTAGAACAATGCTATTTCTATCTGTGCATTTGTTTCAAATACAGGAATTTTTCTTTTCTTTTTTCTTTCCTTCGTTTCTTTGTATATGTGTATGTATGTAACTGAAAAAAAATTCATTAACAGGATGTATGTGAGAGACAGAGGAAAGGGAGATGGGGAATAATAAACTAGCCATGTCATAAGGAATGTAGGTATTAAGAGCTAATGGTAACAGAACCATAGTCCCCGAGGACATCAAGCTCAATTGGTATAACATACTACACAAAACATTGTTCCATCTCCTGCTGTGGCAAGTAGCGACTGAGATCTTAAAAGCTTGCAAGCTGCCATCTAGATGCAACCATGGGTCTCTCCTCGTCCAGAGCCAAGAAGAATGAAGAAAAACAAAAATTCATGGAAACAATTAGTCCTAGTGACTGGTATACATCCGATCTGCAGCCAAATGACTATGAGACCAGAAGAAATAGATGGTGCTCAGCTACGACTGTCAACCACTTCGAAGAGGATCTTTGTAGGAGATCCTGGATAGACAGGGAGAACAATGTGGAACAAAACTCAAATTCATTTGAAAAAAAAAAAAAAAAGCCGGGAACAGGTTTGCTGGCCCGAGGGAGCCTGGTAGAACTACTGAGACTATGGTCCCTACCTGCCTTTCAGGTCCAGAATTGAATGCACACCTGTGGCTTCCAGCCAAACAATAGACAGGCATATGAGTTGAACATTTACCTGAGGTAGATACACTCCTTGGTGAGAATAAGCATGAGAGAAAGACGGGCTGCTCAGGCACAGGGAGACAGTTCAGGGGGTAGGAGTGCATGGAGACATGGACACAGGGAAGAGGTAACTATCAGGAGGAAGTGGGAGGGGAGATGTTGCATTGTGCTAAATTGTGGTCAATGTCATGAGACAAAGTGTATATGAACTGCTGTATGGAAAGTATATTTGCTCTGTAAATTTTCAACCAAATCACACATACACACACACACACAAAAGCGCTAATGGTAACAGAACCAACCTATATCCTGAAGGCTAGTTATTGATGGAGCTGGCTGTCTGTACCAGTGGATGTAGCTCTCAATTGGGAAAAGGTGAGAGGCTTATTAGAAAAAAATAGGCACTAGCTCATGAGGGGGAAAAAAAATCCTTCATAGAGTGTAGAATTCTCTGATTAAATAAGATTAGGAATAAATAAATAAATTAAATTACCCTATCCCTCATACCCCATATGGTGGAGAACTCTACAAAAATATTTTCAGATGTTCTTCAATATATATAAATATATTTTCAATGAAAAAGAATATATATGAATACATAATATTGTCAAAGCATAGAGAAAAAGAGTAAGATTTATAATTTTTTTCCTAAGACAGAAACAGAAATAAATGGAATTCATCTGCTATTGAAATCCCAAGTATCACTAAGAATTAGACTTTTTCTCCAGCACTTTTTCGGTGGTATATATCAGTCTGACAGTGAAAGGACACTCTAATTTCTGTATAATACCCTGGGGAGTGACATTTGCGTGGAATGTCAAGTTCTGGGAACTTGCTGTTAATTACTATGCTTTCCAGGATATTTTTAATTTAATATGAGTTAGTAGAATTGTGTCAGTATCTTCCTTCTTTACATGATACAATATCATTTCCAACTTATTCCATCCTCTAGCCCCCATCAAATTTCAAAGTGACCTTTTGGAGCACTGACAGATCTAAGATTATATCAATTATGAATTGCAATGTATTATCAATCACAATGTTACTCATCAGGCTTCTTTTCTGCTCTGATCAAATGCATCCTCAGAAGTTATAATCCTATATCTGAAAATATAATTTGAAGGGCTTTATTCTCCTATCAATGAATGCACATAAATTTCACTTCCACTAATATTAATGGGAATGTTACATGTACGTGTCAAGTGTAGAATAAATCTAAGAAAGAATATTAGATCAAGATTTATCATTAAATTGTTTCAAGAGGATTAAAAGGTGAAATGCCTTAGCAGAGTTTTAATTAACTCTACTTAAAAATGTTTACAGTTTTGGGAAAGGCATTTTAAAATTTTATAACTATTCCAGTTAGAGGTAATATGATGCTGTGTTACCCAGCATCTCAAAATTGAAGTAAAACACTACATCTATACTTTTACTTAGTGACTAAATTCTTGGCTTCAAAACAAAATTTGTCAGACCTCCAAAACGAATGTTTACACAATTATCAGAATCGAAGTGTACCAAAAAACAAAAGTAAATAGAGGTAAACATTAATTAGTTGTGTTTATTCTGATGTTGTATGGAATTCTCCTCTAAATTAACAGTTTTAAAAGTTTCATGTCTACCACAGTATTTTGTTGAACTTGTTAAAAAGAGAAGAAGGGAAATCTGTATGTATGTCAAGGGCTTAACAAGAAATTTTGACAATTACTTCTGTAAAGAATTTTCATTGCTATAAAAATTTTGTATTTTTTTAAATTCAAAGAAATATATTTTCCTTTTTACCACTTAAAAGATATATTCAATGTAGTAGGCTTACTTTTCTTCACAGCTTTAAGATTTTTTAAATCAATTCTGTATCCTACAATCAATGGTACATTAAATTTTAGAATAAGGGATGGATATACCACTGCTTGTGTTTACAACATTTTATATATTTGTTTATATATTTGTATGTTTATATATTTGTAAGAAATTCTGGTGGCGTAGTGCCTAAGACACTTGACTGCTAACCAGAAAGTTGGCGGTTCCAACCCACCAGCCACTCCTAGAAGGAAGATTGGGCAATCTACTTCTGTAGTGATACTGCCTCGGAAACCTATGGAAGGGTATCTATGAGTTGAAGACAACTTGACAACACATAACAACAACAACAATATATTTGTATGTTTATATATATATGTGTGTGTGTGTGTGTGTATACACACACACATATATTTGCATATGTTTATATATGCAAATATGTGTGTGTGTGTGTGTGTGTATATATATATATATATATATATATATATGAGCTCTGGTAGCATAGTGGCTAAAGCACTTGACTGCTAACCAGAAGGCTGGTGGTTCAAACCCACCAGCCACTCCTCGGAAGGAAGGTTGGGCAATCCTACTTCCATAGTGATACTGCCTCAGAAACCCAAGGAGGGGTCTCTATGAGTCAGGGCCGACTCGACGGCACATAACATTTCTTCTGGCACTGGAATCTAAGCCTTAGTGAGTGAAGTGCTACCTGCATATCATCCACACTCTCTTTTGTCCTTTTTTAGTCAGAGATTGCACAACAATTTTGGTTAGGAAAAGAGTTAGAAAGTGGATGAACTTAGTAAAAATGTAACTTCTCTTATATTATGTAAATAGTTTCCTTATATCTTTTCTCATATTTTATTCTTCTTAGCCTCTAACCAAGTGGGAAGGTGGTTCTCCATTGACTTTCCTTAGAGAATGATCTGGTGAGGTTATCTACAGTTAACATTTGAGGTAGCCTGAAACTTCCCCAGCATCTACAAATGCTTAGAAGGATATTATATATTAAGTGCATAGTTTAGGTAGCCTTAGTTTTATTCCCAAGCTGTCCTGGAGTTCTTAATTTGTCCAGTATCAGATACAGAGCTTCTTTGGATCAGTCAGTTATCTTATACCAGTCCTCAGCTTTCATAGCCAGACTCATTCTCTGAGTTGCAGCTCTAATACTTTTTCCATGTAGCATGGTCAGTTTTTGCCATAGTTTTTTGATATGTTCTGCCTCTACTATAGGCAACCTGTACGTTAGATGGACTGTATTCTTCAATTATACAGTGTACTGCATAATACTATCTCTCCTGAGTTCTTTGGTCCCTTATTGTAATCTAAAAATAGCAGTGAATGGGCAACTAAGGATCTCATTCATATACAAAGTGAAAAAACTAATGGCAATGTTCTTAGTGGTGTTGCATGTATAGATTGCTGTAGTTAGTTTCCATTGGGTAAATTCTGACTCATGGTGATCCACATGTGCAGAGTAGAACTGTTCCATAAAGTTTTCAAGGCAGTGACCTTTCAGAAGCAGATTAAAAGGCCTGTCTTTTGAGGCACATCTGCATGAGATTGAACCACAGGCCCTTTGGCTAGTAGTCAAGCACTTCAGCATTTGTGCCACCCAAGAACTCCTATATGTAAATTAGAAAATCTATGTAACAGACCAATGCACTTTGTTAAGAGCCATGGTAGTGCAGTAGTTAAATACTCATCTGCTAACAGAAAGATCAGTGGTTCAAACCCACCAGCTGCACTGGGGAAGAAAGATGTAAGGATTTACAGCCTTAGAAACCTTATGGAGCCATTCTACTCTGTACTATAGGTTTACTTTGAGTTGAAATCAACATGATTACAATAAGATGGTCTTTGTTGATCTAGGTAATTAGTCTTCTCTTGACCAGAATTCTGTTAATGTTCTGAGAATGGGACCTGGGGAACAGGTGTATATGCATCACTTGCTGATATAAGGTCAGTAATGAATGCTGTACCTAGACCAAGTGGCAGTCATTTGAACAGACCAAAGGGATACAGCACAGTTTAATGTCAGGAAAGGTGTACATCAGTGTTGTATCATTTCACCATACTTATTCAATCTGTACACTGAGCAGATCATCTGAGATGTTGAACTTTATGAAGAAGAACGCAACATCAGGATAGGAAGAAGACTCATTAACAATCTGTAACATGCAGATGGCAGATGAAGTCTGGCCATTCTTGCTTTAAAGAGCATTCTGGCTGTACTTTCAAAACAGATTTGTTCATTTTTCTGTCAGCACATGGTATTTTCAGTATTCTTTGCCAACACCACAATTCAAAAGCATCAATTATTCTTTGGTTTTCCTTAATCACTGCCAGCTCTTTCATGCATATTTAAAAGACCATGGCAATTTAAGACTTCATCTTTCATACTTTTCATGCTGACAGAAGATACCAGACAAGGTTATCATGTTTGAAAAAGTACAGGGTCAATAAAAAAGGGGAAGAACCTCAATGAGTGGAGTGACATGGTGGCTACGACGATGAGTTCAAGCATAGCAAAGATTGTGAGGACTCAATGGCTCAATGGCACATAACAACAACAACAACAGCAAATCAGGATATTATGAAAACAGAGTGTTTTATATCCACTCTTGATATACTAGCATGAGAAGTATCCAAGAGTTGGGTAAAAATGAGAAGCAATATCATTTTAGGGATGCTAAAGCAGTAGAATTACAAAGAACCAGAAATCGGGATAATTCAAGATTGAATCAGTTATTACAAACTCATACATTGAATCTGAAGACCAGAACAAGGCTACAAATAGGTAAACTAAAAACCAAACACACTGCCATCTAGTCAATTCTGACTCATTGCGACTCTTCCTTGGGTTTCCGAGGTGGTTTCTCTATTGAAGAAGATCACCCAGTCTTCCTTCTGAGGAATGGTTGGTGGGTTTGAACCACCAGCATTCTGGTTAGCAGTCAAATGTCTTAGGCACTACATCACCAGAGCTCCTAAGGTACCTATAAAGTGCAATAGCAAGACGAGAACAAATGTGAAGAATACATCAAGCTTGTGGCTCAATGAACCAGAGTGAGTACTTGAATCCTGGTTACATCCTGTCCTGTGGGAGTAGACCATGGAGTCAAAGAGGACACACAAAGTTAGACATGCAATTTTTCCCCTTCTAGATATTTCAGTTGTTATTGGTTACTTCACTTTCTCTTTGTGATTCACAAAATAATTAGTTCATTGTTTTTAGTTCTATTTTCCTCATCTTTGACAAACTCTGATTATTGATATTATTGTTAGTTGCCTTCTACTGGGCCCTGACTCATGACACAATTTAACGAAACACTACCTAATCCTGTGCCTAATCCAATGGAGAATTGGACTGTTGTGATCCATAGGTTTTCACTGGCTGATTTTTGGGAGTAGAACATCAAAACTTTCTTGTTAGTTCATCTTAGCTTGGAAGCTCCACTGAAACCTGTTCCACTTTACAGCAACAAGCAGGTTTCCACTGATGTGTGTTGGTTGTGCATGAGGTGCATTGGCTGGGAATTGAGACTGTTTTTCTCCCCCATGGAAGGTGAGCATTCTACCACTGAACCACCATTGCCCTTCTTAAACTCTGATTGCCCATCCAATATATTAATGATGAAAATCAATTTCTCTCTTGTGCCTTTCAATTTCAGATCTACATAACAACGTTCAAAGCAGTCTTTTCTTTTTTACTTCCTCTTCCTCAGTGCCACTGTGTTGATCACTTACTTTTGGTACATCGTCCTTCCCTTCACCCAAAGCAATACTTGTCTCTTCCTATCTAACAATGTCCCCTTCCTTTCCTGGTAACCAACAAAGTTTCCTTCCATATATAAACTTGTCCTTGACTTTTGACAATAGTGAACTAATACAATGTTTGTCCTCCTGTGACTGACTTATTTCACTGAGTGTATCCAAGTTCATGCACATTATGCAGTATTTCACAGATTTTACTTTGTTCTTTAGCATTTCATAGCATTCCATTGTGTGCATATGTACCATAGTTTGGCTATCAATTCTGTTGATGGGCACTTAGGTTATTTCCATCTCTTGCTATTGTGGATAGTGTGGTGTTGAACATGGATGGGCATGTATCTGTTCTTGTCCTATCTCTCACTTATTTAGGCTATGTACCTAGTAATGAGATTGCTGGATAAAATGGTATTTCTAATTCCAACTTTTTAAGGAATCGTCATACTGATTTCCACAGTGGTTCTATCATTTTACAGTCCCATCAGCATTGTATGAGAGTCCCAATCTCTCCATATCCTTGTTAGCATTTGTTATTTTCTGTCTTGTTGAACTTTGTCATTAGTGCTGGGGTGAGATGGTATCTCATTGTTGTTTGATTTGCATCTCTCTAATGGCTAATGATCATGAAAATTTCTTCATGTGTTTGTTGGCTGCCTGAATATCATCTCTGGTGAAATGTCTGTTCATATCTTTTGCCCATTTTTTAATTGGATTGTTAGTCTTTTTGTTGTTGAGGTGTTTGAGTTTTCTATAAATTTTAGACATAAGTCTCTTGCCAGGTATGTCATTGATGAATTTTTTTTTCCCATTCTGTAGTTTCTCCTTTTACTGTTTTGGGGAAGCCTTGGAAGCACATAAAAATTTAAATTTTAGAATGTTCCTATCATCTGGTTTATTTCCTGCTGTTTGTGCATTTTCGGTTATACTTGATAGATAATTTATGCAATAAAATGAGAGCCCTAAATTTGTTCCTATTTTTTCCTTGAGGAACTTTATGCTTTTAGGTTTCACATTTAACTTTTTGATCCCTCTGGACTTACTTTTTGTGTGTGGTGTGAGGTATGGATCTTGTTTCATTTTTCCAGAAAAGGATAACCAGTTTTGCCAGCACTATTTACTAAAGAGTCTATCTCATCCCCATTTAATTTAGGATTTCTGCCTTTTGTCAAAGATCACCTGACATAGGTTGAAGGATCTACTTCTGGGTTCTGAATTCTATTCCACTGGTCTATGTGTCTGTCATTGTACCAATACCAGCCTGTTTTGACAACTGTGAGAGTATAGGAGGTTTTGAGTTCTGGGAGTCTGAGACCCCCTGCTTTGTTCTTCTTCAGTAGTGCTTTGCTTATCTGAGGTCTCTTTCCTTTCCATATAAAATTAGTGATTATTTTTCCATATCCTTAAAGAATGTTGATGGGATCTGGATTGGGATTGCATGGAATGTATAGATTACTTTGGGTAGTATTGACATTTTCACAATGTTCAGTCTTCCTATCGGTGAACACAATATGTTCTTACATTTATGTAGATCTCTTATGGTTTCTTTCTTGAAGTAGTAACAACATTCAAAGCACTCCTGTATTCTGTACCTATTTTGCACCCCTCCTCCACTATCTTCTCTGATGAAATATTTGGCTTGCTTTTTCCCCTTCTCGTATTTGTTCTTTTTATCTTGAGTAAATCACTGAAACTGCACATCTGTCAAAATCTGTCATTTTTTTTTTTTTTTAGTTCTTTTCTGCCACACAAGTATGTCTTACATATCTAAAGATCCAGATTGAATCAGTACAGACTGATGAGAAATCAAGGACACAAGCCATCACAACCTATGCACTTATCTTTTCCATTCATTGTTTACACTGATTTTCATTGCTTTAATTATAAGTCCATTAATGATGCCCATTGCTATCAATCATAGATCAGAAGATGGCATCAGGCTTTAATTTAATTTTTGAAAACATTTTTGTTAATTTATTTATATTAAACATCTGTTACTTTTGCATGTCCATTTCAGAAATATTTTTGAAATTTTCAAGTAAGATAAAAATTCTAAGTAGGAGACAGCCGGCAAGATGACGGACTAGGCGGAAAGACTGCACAGACTTTCTTCAACAAAGAAAAGGGAAACCAATTAACACAGATGCAGAAGATAATCCTGGACCCCTGAGCCTTGAAGGAAAGGATATAGAAGTGGACTAAACCCCAACTAGCAGAAGAA
>NW_006921918.1:1474488-1482859 GCF_000298275.1 Orycteropus afer afer
CTATACAAAACATTGTTCCACCTCCTACTTTGGCAAGTAGCGATTGGGATCATAAAGGCAAGCAAGCTGCCATCTAGATGCAATGATGGGTCTCTCCTCATCCAGAGCAGAGAAGAATGAAGAAAACCAAAATTCATGAAAACAATTAGTCCTAGCGACTGGTACACCATGAGATCTGCAGCCTATGTGACTATGATACCAGAAGAACTAGATGGTGCCTGGCTACCACTGTCATCCACTTAGAAGAGGATCTACGTAGGAGATCCTTGATAGAGAGGGAGAACAATGTGGAATAAAACTCAAAATCATTTGGAGGAAAAAAAAAAAAGGTGAGGACCAGGTTTGCTGGTCTGCTAGAGACTGGTGGAACCACTGAGACTATGGCCCCTAGCTGCCCTTCAGGTGTGTAATTGAACCCACACCTGTGGTTTCCAGCCAAACAAAATATAGGCATATGAGTTGAACATTTACCTCAAGTAGATACATGCCTTGGAGAGAACAATCATGGGAGAAAGAATGGCTGCTTATGCACAGGGAGACAGCTCAGGGGGCAGGAGTCCATGGAGAGATGGACACTGGGAAGAGGTAACTATGGGGAGGAAGTGGGAGGGAAGCTGTTGCATTGTGGTAAACTGTGGTCAATGACATGAGACAAAGTATATATGAACTGCTGTATGGAAAGTGAATTTGCTCTGTAAATCTTCACCCAAATCACACACACACACACACAAAAAGTCCTAAGAAACAAAAGTAATAGATGAAGAAAAATTTATGTTATATGGTTGACAAAAATTTAATACCATGACAGAGTAGGATGTTTTCTAAAAAGTATTTCTTTCAAAGCCTTCCTACTACTAATGAGTAAAAGAAAGCTAAGAGAACATAAATGAGATATACAAACTTGTTGGCCACCAATTTTCTGTCAGTTTGTCATACTGTGGTAGTTTGTGTATTGCTGTGAGGCTGGAGACTATGCCACTGGTATTTTACATACCAGCAGGGTCACCCATAGTGGATAGGTTTCAGTGGAGTTCCAGATTAAGACAGATTGGGAAGAAGGACAGGGCTATCCATTTCTGAAAAAATTGGCCATGGAAAACATTATCAGTAGCAATTAAACACTCTCTGTTATATTACTGGAAAATGTTATGAACAGTAGTGAAACACTGTCTAATATAGTGTCAGAATATGAGACCCTCAGGTTTGAGGGCACTCAACATATGACTGGAGTAGAGTTGCCTCCTCAGAGTAGAATGGACCTAAATTATATAAACAGAGTAAAATTTTCAGGACTTTTATTTGCTGAAGGATCATGACTCAAACTGTGATGAAATAGCTGCAAACATTCAATAATAATTGGAATGTGGAATATATGAAGTATGAATCTGCAAAAATTGGAAATCATCAAAAACGAAGTGAAACACATAAAGATCAGTATCTTAGGCATTAATGAGCCGAAATGGACTACTATTAGCCATTCTGAATCAAACAGTCACATGTTCTACTATGCTGGGAATGACAAATTAAAGATGAATTGCATAGCATTTATTGTGAAAAAGAACATTTCAAGATTTATCTTGAAGTACAATCCTGTCAGTGATAGGACGATAACCATAAGCCTGCAAGGAAGATCAGTTAATTCTGATCAATAATAATAATAATATTCAAATTTAGCACTAACCAGCAAAGCAAAAGATGAAGAAATTGAAGACTTTTACCAACTTCTACAATCTGAAATTGACCAACAAGGAGTCAAGATGTATGGATGATTATTGGTCATTGGAATGCCAAAGATGAAAACAAAGAAGTATCGGTAGTTGGAAAACATGTGTGTGGTGATAGAAATGGCACTGGAGATCACATAATAGAATTTTGCAAGACCAACAATCATTGCCAATACCATTTTTCAACAAAATAAATGCAGCTACATATGTGGACTTTGCCAGATTGAATGCACAGGAGTCAAATCAACTACATCTGTAGAAAGACACAGTGGACAAACTCATTGTCATCACTCAAAAGAAGGCCAGGAGCTGACTGTAGAACAGACCATCAATTACTCATATGTAATTTCAAGGTGAAGCTGAAGAAAATTAAAACAAGTCAACAAAAGCCAAAATGCAGGCTTGATTATATCCCATCTGAATTTACAGACTATCTGAAGAATAGATTTCATACCAAGGACTGCAACCAGATGAGTTGTGGGATGATATCAGAACATCATAAAGCAAAAATCATCATCATAAAGCAAGAAATCAAAAGGTCATTAAAAGGACAGGAAAATAAAAAAAGAGCAAGATGAATGTCATCAGAGACTCTAAAACTTGCTCTTGAATGGAGAGTAGCTAAAGCAAAAGGAAGAAATAATTAAATGAAAGAGCTGAACAAAAGATTTCAAAGGGCAGCTCAAGAAAACAAACTGAAATATTATAATGAAATGTGCAAAGACCTTAAGTTAGAAAACAGAAAGGGAAGAACATGCTCAGCATTGCTCAAGCTGGAAGAACTGAAGAAAAAAATCAAGCCTAAAGTTGCAATATTGAAAGTTTCTGTGGGCAAAGTATTGAATGATGCAGGAAACATCAAAAGAAATGGAAGAAATACACAGAGTCACGTACCAAAATTATTGGTTTTTGTTCATTCATTTCAGGATGTGGCATATGATCAAGAACTGATGGTACTGAAGAAAGAAATCAAAACTTCAATGAAGAAATTGGTGAAGAACAAGGCTCCAGGAATTGATGGAATATGCATTGAATTATTTCAACAAATACATGCTGCATTGGAGGTACTTATTTGTCTATGCCAAAAAAATTGGAAGACAGCTACCTGGCCAACTGAACTGGAAGAGATTCATATTTGTACCCATTCCAAAGAAAGGTGATCCCACAGAATGTGGAAATTATCAAACATCATTAATATAACACACAAGTAAAATTTTGCTGAAGATAATTCAAAAGCAATTGAAACATATATTGACAGGGAATTTCCACAAATGCAAGCTAGATTAAGAAGATGACATGGAATGAGAGATATCATAGTTAATGTTAGATAGATCTTGTCAGAAAGCAAAGAATACCAGAAAGACATTTACTTGTGTTTTCTTGACTATGCAAAAGCATACGAGTGTGTGGATCATAACAAATTATAGATAACATTGGGAAGAATGGAGCACTTAATTAAGAGCACTTAATTGTGCTCAGGAGGAATTTGCATGTGGACCGGGAGGCTGTAGTTTGAAGATAACAAGGGGATACTACATGGTTTAAAACAAGGAAGGGAGTGTATCAGGGTTGTATCCTTTCACCATACTTATTCAATATTTATGCTGAGTAAATAATCCAAGAAGCTATACTATATGAAGAAGAATGTGATGCCAGGATTGGAAGAAGATTGGTTAACAACTTATGATATGAACATGACATGACTCTGCTTGCTGAAAGTAAAGATCACTTGAAGCATTTACTGATGTAGATCAGACTGCAGTCATAAGAATGGATTTACAGCTCAACATAAAGAAAACAAAAATCCTCACAAGTAGACCAATAAGCAACATCAAAGTAAATGGAGAAAAGTTTTAAGTTGTCAATGATTCCATTTTAATTGGTTGTACAATCTACACTATGAAAATAGCACTCAAGAAATCACATGACATATTGCCCTGGGCCAATCTGCTGCAAGGGACCTCTTTAAAGTGTTAAAGAGCAAAGTGTCACTTTGAAGACTAATGTGTACCTAACTCAAGCCATGGTATTTTCAGTCACTTCATATGCATATGAAAATCGGTCAATGATTATGGAAGACTGGAGAAGAGATGATGCCTTTGAATTGTAGTATTGATGAAGAATAGTTAAAATATCATGGACTTCAGAAGAACCAACAAATCTGTCTTGGAAGAAGTGCAGCTGGAAGCACCCTGGAAGTGAGAGTGGCTGGAGTTCGTTTCACATACTTTGATCATGTTGTCAGAAAGGTCCACTGCATGCAGAAGGATATCATGCTTAGTAAATTGGAGGGTAAGACAAAATGGGGAAAATCCTCAATTAGATGAATTGGCACAATTGCTACAAAAATGAGCTCACACATAGTAAAGATTGTGAGGATGGTGGAAGATCAGGTAGTGTTTAATTCTGTTGTACACCGGGTCTCTATGAGTTGTAATGGACTTGTCTGCACCTAAAAACTACAACAACAAGCTGGTTGGTATTAGAATCTTCTCCTGACCTCAAGCTCATTGTTTTGGAAATATGACAATAGAAATTGAGTATTAAATATATGTATTTATTTAACATTTATTCACTTTATAAATAATAAATTTTAATAATTGTATGAACAAATTTCAGAGATAAGAGGTAAACAATGACTAAGCAGTATAAACAGAGGACTGAGTGAGTTTTAAAACTGATTTCAGACAATATTAATTGAAAATGAATTTCACCTAGCTTAAGTAAGAATATTGTCATACAGAATCAAGACTGATTTAACAAATAATGATAAATGACAATTTATTGAACCAAAGTTCTGGATATCTCATACAGTGAAGCAAGAATCAATGTAAAAAGATTTTATTTAATATCTTAATTATTCCTGAAAATTGTAGTAACAAAAATGACACAGAATCTTTAAGGATTGATCCATGAGAAAAAGATTAAAATCACGCAGCATTTATAGCCTTGCCAAAAAATGACTTGGGGGTAATGATAAATATGTACAATGACTGAGAATATTTATATGAAGAGTTAAAACTAGATAAAAATAAGCAAATTAGTTTTCAATTGTTTTTAGTATGCTACAACATAATGTGTCTTCTTCAATATGAAATTGTGGAAAATTTTAAAATTTTAGATCATAGTAATATCAATAATTTAATGCATTTGTATAGTGTGGTAGGTGTTGTTCTAAGATGTTACATTTTTTAAAACTCATTTAGTCCTCAGAACAATTCTAAGAGATAGGCACTATCTTCTATAATTACAGAGGAGGGCAGAGACACAGGATAATAATAAGTCTTACCAAAGTTGTACACCTTGAACAAAGTAGAGTCAGGATTTAAAACCAGGCAGGCATATTTCAAGGAGCCCTGGTGACAAAATAGTTAAGTGTTGGTCTTCTAACCAAAAGGTTGGCAGTTCAAACCCACCCAGAGGCTCTGAAGAGAAAGACCTGACAATCAGCTCCTGTAAAGATTATAACCTGGAAAAACTTATAAGACAGTTTTCAAATTGGGTTGTTATGAGTCAAAATCAGCTTGGTATCACCTTACAACCAACAAGGTCTACTTCAGTATGGAAATTATTAACCTCTACCTCCAGACCTGGATGACTGAAAAGGTGTAACATTCCTCTTGTTACTCTTATACCCCACACCCACTTGGTGAATGGAGGTTTAGCCATCCTCCACTCCCACCCACCTTCTGGGCTTGCAGGAACTCCATCCCACTCTGTGTGCTCAAATGGAGCCTGGGCGCCCTGTCCTGCCCTCCCCTGATTTATCTATATATTTATTTAATTATTATTTTTTTTCTCTTTTTTCTGCTGTATAGTTTGCTTGCTTTTATCTGTTTTAAAAGTACTACTATAATTAATACTTTTGTCCTTTTTACTATTATTCTTTATTCTTCCCCTCCCAGGTCCTAGTTTTAAGCTTTCTTCTTTTCCTTGTTCCTGGTTGCAAAATTTTTTTTTTTCTTATTTTTTTCCTCATGGTAACCCCATTCCTTGTTTTTCTTTTTGCATTTTTCCCATTTTTTTTTCTTCATTATTCTCCTTCTCTGCCTTTTTTTCTTATTGCCCTATCCCCAGATATTGCAGGTTTTCTGGTTTTTTCGCTGACCTTCTTGATTGTCCTGAGGGTGCAGCCATTTTGATTGTTTACATGTGGAAGCCATTTTGGATATTTAAAGTGACAGAGGGTGCAGCCATTTTGAATGTTTACAGGTGGCAACTATTTTGGATTTTAAAGTGATAGCATTCTCATTCAGATTCCAAGGACCTAAGAGCAGGCAGTGAGGCAGGAAGCAGAAAGAGGACAAAAAAAGGGACCTAAGAACAGGCAGTGAGGCGGGAAGCAGGGAGAGGACAAAAAAGGTAAAGGGGACTGGAACAGATCAAGGATTCAAGTGCAGGGAGTCAGGTGAGAAGAAAGAACCCAGGCCACCACCACTCACAGGCAGCAAGGTGGGAAGCAGGGAGAGGACAGAAAAGGCAAAGGGTACTGGGACAGATTGAGGAGTTAGCCACAGGGATCCAGGTAAGGGCAGTTGGAGGGGTTTCCAACAGCTAAGGGAGACAAACTTGTCTGTTGGTTGTTCGACTGTTGTGACGTGTTGCTGTGAGTGTTGAGGCTGTGCCACTGGTGTTTCAAACTCAGTGGAGTGCACTTGTTGCACAGGTATCAGGCCGGCTTGCAGATGGATACAGACTAGGAAGACGGAGGAGACCATCACTTCTCAAAAACTGGCCAGGGAAAACCTTATGAATAGCAGAGAAACACTCTGATGTATTACTATGCAACTTTATGACTAGTCTAGGACATTGTCTAGTACAGAAGAGGAAGATGGGTCACTTAGCTTAGAAAGTTCTCAAATAGGACTGGGCAAGAGCTGCATTATCAGAGTAAAATCAGCCTTATTCATATGGATAAGGCAAAGCTTTCAAGACCTCCATTTACTGACGTGGCACCACTCAAATTCAGGAGAAACAGCTGTAACATCCATTAATAATTGAAACATAGAATGTACAATGTATGAATCTAGGAAAATTGGAAGTAGTCAAAAATGAAATGGAATGCATGAAGATTGATATCCTAGGCATTAGTGAGCTGAAATGGACTGTTTTTGGCCATTTTGAATCAGACAACCACATGATCTACTATGCCGGGAATGATAGTTCAAAGAGGAATGGTGTGGCATTCATCATCACAAAGGATGTTTCAAGATCTGTCCTGAAGTACAATGCTGTTAGTGAAAGGATAATATCCATACACCTATAAGGAAGACCCATTAATATGACTATATTGTTCAAATTTATGCACCAGCCATCAAAGCCAAAGATCAGGAAATTGAAGATTTTTATCAATGTCTACAGTCTGAAATTGACTGAACTTGCAATCAGGATGTGTTAATTATCAGTGGTGACTGGAATGAAAAAGTTGGAAACAAAAAATAATCACCAGTGGTTGGAAAATTTGGCCTTGATGACAGAAATAATGCTGGAACCCGCATGGTAGAATTTTGTAAGACCAACGACTTGTTTGTTGCAAACAACTTTTTTCAACAACACAAACAGCAGCTGTACACATGGACTTCACCAGATGGAATGCACAGGAATCAGATTGACTACATCTGTGGCAAGAGGCGATGGAAAAGCTCAATATCTTCAGCCAAAACCATGCCAGGAGCTGATTGTGGAATAGACCATCAACTGCTCATATGCAAGTTCAACTTGAAGTTAAAGACAATTAAAACAAGTCCATGAGAGCCAAAATAGGATCTAGAATATATCCCTCCTGAATTTAGAGAACATCTAAAGAATAGATCTGATGCATTGAACACAAATGACCAAAAACCAGAAGAATTGTAGGATGACATCAAGAGCATCATCCATGAAGAAAGCAAGAGGTCATTAAAAAGACAACAAAAGAAGACCAAAATGGATGACAGAAGAGACTTTGAAACTTGCCCTTGAGTGCAGAGTAGCTAAAGCCAATGGAAGAAATGACAAGATAAAAGAGCTGAACAGAAGCTTTCAAAGAGGAGCTCGAGTAGACAAAGCCAATTACTATAATGAAATGTGCAAAGACCTGGAGTTAGAAAACCAAAAAGGAAGAACCCACTCAGCATTTCTCAAGCTGAAAGAATTGAGGAAAAAATTTAAGCCTTGAGTTGTAATATTGAAAGATTCTAAGGGCAAAATATTGAATGATGCAGGGAACATCAAAAGAAGATGGAAGGAATACACAGTCACTGTACCAAAAAGAACTGGTCGATCTTCATCCATTTCAGGAGGTGGCATATGATCTAGAACCAATGGTACAGAAGGAAGAAGTTGAAGCTGAAATGAAGGAATTGGTGAAGAACAAGGCTCTGGGAATTGACAGAATACCCACTGAGATATTTCAACAAACAGATGCCGCATTGGAGGCACTCATTCGGTTATGCCAAGAGATTTGGAAGACATTTACCTGGTCAACTGACTGAAAGAGATCCATATTTGTACCCATTCAAAAGAAATGTGATCCCACAGAATGTGAAAATTATTGAACAATATCATTAATATTAAGAGCTCTGGTAGCATAGTGCCTAAGGCACTTGACTGCTAACCAGAAGGCTGGCGGTTCAAACCCACCAGCCACTCCTCGGAAGGAAGGTTGG
>NW_006921918.1:1482959-1483694 GCF_000298275.1 Orycteropus afer afer
TTTTTTTTCTGGTGATTAGTTTGCTTGTATTTGTCTGTTTTAAAACAACTAATATTATTAATACTTTTGTCCTTTTTATTATTTTCTTAATCGTCCCCTCCCAGGTCCTAGTTTTCAGCATTTTTTTCTTTTCCCTGTGCCTGGTTGAAATTTTTTTGTTTTTCAAATTTAAGATTCCCCCCTCCCTGTTTTTTCTCATGGTTAACCCCATTCTTTGTTTTTCTTTTTGCATTTTTCCCATTTTCTTTCATTTATTATTCTCTTTCTCTAATTTTTTTTTTTTTTTTTCCTTAGTGCCCTAAGAATTATGCCCAGATATTGCAGGTTTTCTTGTTTTTTCTTCTTTTTTTTTCCATTTTTCTTTTTTTGGTCACTGTTCCTGTGTGATTACATGGGGTGTTTTTCTCCATGGACTTTTAGATTTAGATGGTTATTCAATTGTAATTTTTGTCTAACTGAGTGGGAGACAGCAACAGTCCCCATAAGACACAACTACACCTACACCTCCTACAACTTCACTTACTAAGCAGGAGCCCCTACCTCCTTTTCCACCAACAGGCCAATGATAAAAAACCACTAAGAAGAGCCTGATTCACCCTTGGCTGCTCTTCACAAACAGTTAACAGAGATCTAAATACAACAATGCCACTATGCCTCAGAAACAACAGACCATCACAGTCCACACAAAGAAGCAGGATAAAGTGGTAGAAACAAGGGAGCAGGATACAGACCCAG
>NW_006921918.1:1486183-1494183 GCF_000298275.1 Orycteropus afer afer
AAAAAAAAAAAAAAAACATGGCATCAGGATTGGAGGAAGAATCATTGACAACTGAGATATGCTGATGAAACAACTTTGCTTGCTGAAAGTGAGGATTACTTGAGGCATTTACTGATGAAGATTGAGGAACACAGTCTGCAGTATGGATTACATCTCAATATAAAGAAGACAAAAATCCTCAGAACTGAACCAATAAGCAGCATCACAATAAATGGAGAAAAGATGGAGGTTGTCAGAGAATTCACATTGCTTGGTTCTACAATCGATGTCAATGGAAGCAGCAGTCAGGACATTAGACGATGTGTAGCCCTGGGCAGATCAGCTGCGAAGGAACTCTTTCAAGTGCTGAGGAGCAAGGATGTCTCTTTGAGGACTAAAGTGCACCTGACACAGGCCATCATGATATTTCCAATCACCTCGTATGCATGTGAGAGCTAGACAATGAATAAGGAAGACCAAAGAAGAGTTGATGCTTTTGAGTTGTGGTGCTGGCAAAGAATGCTGAAGGTACCATGGACTGCCAAAAGAACTAACAGATTTGTCCTGGAAGAAGTGCAGGCGAGATGCTCCTTGGAAGCGAGGATGGCCAGACTTCGTCTCACCTACTTTGGTCATCTTGTCAGAGGGGACCATTCTCTGGAGAAGGATGTCATGCTTGGTAAAGTGGAGAGTCAACGAAAGAGGGGAAGATCTTCGACAAGATGGATTGACACAGTGGCTGTGACAATGGGCTCAAGTAAAGCAAGGATCATGGAGCTGGTGCGAGATCAGGTGGTGTTTTGTTCTTCTGTGCATAGGGTCACTATGAGTCGGAAGTGACTCAATGGCACCTAACAACAACAACAACAGTTTTTTGCTTTGTCTTACTTACTTTTGTATATTATCAGGAGTGATCAATACCTGGAGGACATCATACTTGGTATATTAGAGAGTCAGTGAAAAAGAGATGGTTTGATGCTGGACTCAAGATGGCTACTACAATGGGCTCAAATAAACCTTCTATTGTGAAGAAGTCATGGGACCGGGCAATATTTCGTTCTCTTATACATGGGGTCATGATGAATCAGAGTTGACTCCATGACACCTAACAACAACAGAAACTCTAAACTAATGCAGATTAGATTTCAAAATAACTATAAAATCTGAGCACCTATTGCATTCCAGAAACTGATAGAAGTGAGGCAGATCTGAATAAAAAAATAAAATCTCAATTTTTATGTTTCCTTGTCTTTCATTGTCTTTCTCCTTTTCTTTGAAATATTTTATTACTGATCCTTTATCAGATTCATGCTTTTAAACTTTCTCTAGCAAAATACACTGTAAATTAATTGCCACAATGTATCTGAAGTATTAAGTCATACCAGAAGGATAATAACTAATAGTAAATAGCCTTTTTATTTTGAAGCCCTTAATCTCAAGGAAACAACCTTCAGCATTCACTGTGTTGGTTTTTGTTAGGAATTGTCAAGTAGGTTATGACTCATAGTGACCCTATGTTCAACAGAATGCAATGCTGCCCAATCCTGTGTCATCCTCACAATTGTTGTTAAACTTGAACCCATCATTGCAACCACTGTGTCAATCCATCTCATTGAAAGTCTTTCCCTTTTTTCACTTACCCTCTACTTTACCAAAGGAGCTCTGGTGCTGTAGTGCCTACGGCATTTTGACTGCTAACCAGAGGGCTGATGGTTCAAACCCACCAGCCACTCCATGGAAGGAGGACTGGGCAATGTACTTCTGTAAAGATTTACCACCTCGGAAACCTAAAGGGAGTCACCATGGGTCAGAATTGACTAAATGTCAGTGAGGTTTTTTTTTTTTTTTTTTTTCCTACTTTACTAAGCATGATATCCTTCTCCATTGACTTGTCCCTTCTGACAACATGACCAAAGTATGTGAGAGGAACTCTGGCCATCCTTGCTTCTAAGGAGAAGCTGCACTTCTTCCAAGACATATTTGTTCTTTCTTCTGGCAGTCCATAGTATTTTCAATATTCTTTGCTAACACCACAATTCAAATGCATCAGTTCTTCTTCCTTCTCCCTTAGTCATTGAATAGCTTTATCACGCATGTGAGGCTACTGTAAATGCTTTTGTCAGACACATCTTAGTCTAAAAAATGACATCTTTGCTCTTTAACACTTTAAAGAGGTCTTTTGCCTAGTAAAATAAGTTGTTGATTTACTGACTACTGCTTCTATGAATACTGATTGTGGATCCAAGTAAAATGAAATATTTGACAACTCAATCTTTTCTCCATTTATTGTGATATTGCTTATTGGTCCTGTTGTGAGGATTTTACTTTTCTTTATGTTGAGGTGTAATTCATACTGAAGTAATCTTTGATCTTCATCAGTAAGTGCTTCAAGTCATTTTCACTTTCAGCAAGCAAGGTTGTGTCATGTGCATATCACAGACTGTTAATGAATATTCTTCCAATGCTGATGCTACATTCTTCTTCATATAGTCCACCTTGTCAGATTATTTGCTCAACGTGATGTTTGAAAAAGTATGATGAAAGATACAACCCTGACACACACTTTTCCTGATTTGAAGCCATGCAGTATCCCCTTGTTCTGTTGAAACAACTGCCTCTTGGTCTATGTACAGGTTCCTCATGAGCACTATTCCTGAATTCCCATTCTTTATAATGTTATCTCTAATTTGTTGTGATCCACATGGTTGAATTGTGGAGAGACATTTTTGAGTCAGACTCTTCCTATATATGTTTATGATTTTAATAGAATATATACATATATATACATATATTTGTTTCAGTAAATTATTCTTACTGGGGCAGGTTTGAGATTGTTTAGAAACTGAGGCACAGGTCCAATGAAGTTCCTTTCTAAACCAACTGGGTTACTTGATTAAATACATTTATGCATTCCAAGTGCTTGGAAGAAGGGAGTTATGAAATTCTTATAGAATATTATTTTTAATTGAATTGTGCCCTCTTAAAAGAGCATTTTAATTGAGATTTAATAACTCCATAAAAGATAAATCTAGCTGCCATGTAATAAACAGTAATTAATTAGTTAATATCAATTAAATACTAAAAATATTAATTTACATTTAACATCTAACTACTGTAATTTTCTATAGCTATCTTATTAAATGCTAATTAAATTCTTAAATATTCTTAAAAATTTAATGCATTAATAACATGAATGTAAGTACATATTTACTGTATCTGCAATTCTGAGTTCATTACACGGCAATGAGATTTATCTCTTTTACAGTAATTAAATATACTAAGAAAACCTCAGTAACTTTTCCTAACACATACCATAACTGTTTTATTAATTTCAAATTAAATGCTCATTTAAGGTTTCTAATCTACAGCTGCCCCATACAATTTTCTACAGGCAGAGCAAAGGTTATTATATGTTTAATTAAACTGTAGTTTTTAAACATTGGGTGGAAGCTTTCTAAGAATGACTTTTGGTTTCTCATCATATTCAGAATTAACCTTTAGACAATAATATTTAATAACATTTTCTACATATTTACCATGATTTTTTACACTATCCTATCTTTATACCTTAGTTCTCAAACTCCTCGGTGTATATTTATTAGTATTTTTCTCTATTCTCCCTTTAAGAAAAGCCAGAATTTTTTCTTCTTCTTCTCCTTTTTCTTTCTTTGAAGAACAGAGCTTTTACTAGCATCCTCCTCAGGTATCTTTTATTTCCATTAATTACCACTTCATTGTTAGAGAAACAACCCCATAAGGAGAATTTAAAAAAGAAAAGAAAGAACGAAAAGAAAAGAAACAACAAGACAAGGGTCTGGTCGCATTTGTAAGCAAACGAGAGCCCAGTTGGAAAGACTGCAAGAGCAAGAAGACTGCCAAGGTTCCAGCCCCAGGACGGTTTCTAAAAGAAATTTGATTTCCGAAAGAGAGAATACAGCACTTGCATGTATCAAATGATTTAGAATCTTCAGTCCTTCCAGATATGATGGGGGATATCATAAAGACAGGAGGCTGCTGTGCAGCAAGGAAAGCACATTAGCTATTAACCTTCCCCCAGCCGATCAACTTTATTTTGCAATCTTCCCTCAGAACCATTAGAATACCCTGAAGAAATAATTTTCCAATTAAAAAGGATCTCAGAGAACAAAGCCATTTTATCTCTGACTCCTGGTGTTCTTTATTCCAATAATTTAAATTGGAATTGATTTTTCAATTTAGCCGTTGACTTGCTATGGACACACAGCTGAAAAGGCCGAATGGAATTGCATGGCTGAAATATTTATCTTTGTGATGCACTTCTCATAAATTCACAGGAGCCTTTTTTTTTTTTTTTTTAATGCATTTTCTTCTGCTGTCTTTGCCTTAGACAACAGCTTTTTAGCACAGCATGGGAAAACAGAAAACACGTCCACCCTGACCTCAGGGGCCTCATCCTCCATTCCTCATAGATTCATCTAATTGTTACATCTCCTGGAAAATAAATAAACCCAGTCTATCCAACTCTTACAGCCTGAATATTTGTTTTCCAATTTGTGTAAGAGCTTTACTTTCTTAGAAAAGGAAAATACCTTTTTCAGTATATTTTACATGAGAAATATATTGTAATGGAGATTGAAACCCCCATAATTGCTTTAATTATTGTAGTGAAAAATAATGGACTTTCAATTATCACGTTGTTGTTGTTATTGTTAGGTACATTTGAGTAGGTGCCTACTTATAGTGACCCTATGCACTTATTATTCAATAATTTTGAATTAAATGATTTAAACATTAAATCATTCTTTTATAAGAAATTATTTTATAATAAAAGGACTAGAACTATCTAATCATTAAATTATTATTAAGTTTTGACTAATTGTCACAAACTTTCTTGCCTATTCACTTTTTAAATGGTTTTTGTTTTCTTTCTGTGACCTTAGATGAAATGCTTAGTCTTTGTCCTATTCTCCTTACTATTTCCTCACCCTGTCACTCCAGCAGGTGTCCCTACTTTCCTTTGTCTTATAGGGTCAAGTTCTGTTCTCAGATCAGTGCTAGTGTGAATAGGAGGTGTGGAGGAAAATCCTGAGCTCCTAATTATTTAGTTTTGACTGCATGCCATGTTGCTTAATGCTCACATACCTTGTAGTTTTTGTGATCCATTGTCTTTAACATGGTTTCTGGAATTCATGATCTCAGAACCTATCCTTAAATGCTGGCTTTTCAACCCCTTATAAGCCTTGCTCAACGCTCCGTTCTTCATATTAAAAACAAACAAAAAAAAACAAAAACAAAAAACAGTACTTGGCATCTACTTGTGGCTCAACTATTTTCTGAATACCGGAATTACACTGCAGACCTTATCACACTTTTTGTTCCTAAAACCAGTTATGAATTAGCAGGGAAAGATAATAGAGTTTGAGAAAATATAATAAACCTACTTTTGAACTGATGGTTGTAACAGAATAGTTAATTGTTATCACTATTAAAAACATATTTTCCACAGCAATATGATAAGGTTTTGGCAATGGTTCCTCACTCTTGAGTACCACATGGTCTATACCATTTTTAAATGGATCGTGATTAAATTACCATGTGACAGCACTGCACACATAGAGCCTCTCGCTAAAGTGTATGAAAATGTAGAAGAATGAGATTTATTTTGTCCTGTTATATGTTTGGCAATACTCAAGATACTTGGAGAATAACAACAGGTACACTAAACAGAAATTCTATCCACACAGAATTTACAGTCTAGTGAAAGGAGACACATAAAAATCTAAACAGTGATGCAATGGGTTAAAGTGTTAAAAGAGGCTAGAACTGTTGCAGTAGGTTAACATGTAAAAAGAAAATATAAGGGATTTCAGACTCAAGCAGGACAGTGGTTTTAGTTTAAAGGAAGGAGGAGTTCCTGGATGGCACAAAAATTTACAGGCTAGGTTACTAACTAAAAGTTTGGCTGTTTGAACCCACCCAGAGGCACATCAGAAGAAAGTCTGGTGGCTAAAAAAAAAAAAAAACCACCTCACTGCCATGGAGTCGGAACCAAATCACAGCAACCTCCCCTCCTTGGGTTTCTGAGGCAGTATCACTAAGGAAGTAGATTGCCCAACCTTCCTTCTGAGTAGTGGCTGGTGGGTTTGAACCGCCAGCCTTCTGGTTAGCAGTCAAGTGTCCTAGGCACTATGCTACCAGAGCTCCTGATACAGGATAACAATGGCACCAAAAATATGTGTTGAAATACCGAACCTCACTGAAAATTAGCACAAATAAAAGGACAAATTTTGTAATGAGAGCACTACTTTGACAATAACTTTGAGTCATACGCTTAGCTTGCTTGTTAGGTTTTTGTTGTGAAAGCACTTTATTAAGAGCAATTTCTTGGAGCCTTTTAACATAAATGGTTGTATTCCAAAAACTGTTCAGTGTTCTTTCATAAAATGTACTAATTTTACATTGCTTTAACTTGTGCTCTTTTGAGAAATTTGACTGAGACTTTTATGCATTCAAATTCACTAACTCATATGTTGTTGTTGTTATGTGCTGTCGAGTTGGACCCGACTCACAGCAACCCCTCCCTAGGTTTCTGAGGCAGTATCATTATGGAAGTAGATTGCCCCATCTTCCTTCCGAGGAGTGGCTGGTGGGTTTGAACCACCAGCCTTCTGGTTAGCAGTCAAATGCCTTAGGCACTACGCTACCAGAGCTCCTAACTCATATGTAGAAAGACGGTATTTGCCTGGCTTTGCAAAAATTCTCCACCCAGTCCATGACACAGAGAATGAATATGGACATTTACTAATTCTTTTGATGATTTTGTGAAAGCCCCAATCTTCAGACTACCTTCTCACCACAGACAACAAATGGGAAAGCAACAAGCTAGAATTTTGAATTTTTCACGTTAATATTTGGAATAGCACACACACACACACACACACACACAGAGGAAGGATTCAGTCTTCTGAGTTGCCTGCACTGAGACTTCATTTTCCCATCCCATATTCAACAATATGGACCACTAGTGGTAGGAGACTGGATATTTGCTCAGCATGACAATAAAATGGCATACATGTCAGTATAATGACTTTCCAGTGTCACAGATGACAAATAATCATTGCATCCACGAGATACATGTAGCCTACCAAAACGTATTTTGAGTTCTTAAAAAGTCATTTATAAATTGAGTTTTAATTAAAAACAAGCTCAGTTAAGGACTGGACTTGCATTCTGAATTAACAATTACATATATTTTGTATTTTTTTTTTACATACATTTTGTATTTTAACTTGACCAGAAGCAATTCACTAGAAGTAATGATTAAAAAAAAAAAAAAAATGTGTAAGAAGTTAACATATATCCACTATATGCTACAAAATCAAAATGGCAAAGCTGTTGCCTTCAAGTTAATATACTACTACAAAGTATTAGTGAAAACCCTAAACCTTTCAGGTAAGCAGAAGACTCTCTAATCAGCTCTTGTCTGGCTCTATTGTTCCCTGCTCCTGTGTTTCAAAGAACTCCTTGAATGCTGCTACTCTGATGCAAATTAAGATGCAGTGATCTTTGGCTCACTGTTCATTTCCTTGCCCTCTATTTATTCTCAAAGCAGACTAGGTCACTCCTCTGCTCAAAGGTCCAGTTATTTGCCAACTTATTTAGAGTACAAGTCAATATTTACAATACTCTTACTAGTTAGTTTTGATTAGATTGTAGATAGTCTACATTTATTTGTAAGAAATATGTAATAAGAGAAAAACTTGAGCTGCTATAATGTGAATTTGAGTTCACCTTCTTGCTGTCTTCCAGCTACCTTGATCTTGCCTGTCTTTAAAGCTCCTTGGAACTTGTCTACCTCAGGGCACATAGTTGAGGTTACTTCTGCTTGTAGGCCTATCTTTCACATGCCTGAACTCATTCCTCCCTTTGTGTAAGAACATTTTTGTTCTCAAATGTCTCACCTCAAGTAATATCATCTCTGACCACATTATTTCCTCCTATCCATTTTCCTTGCTTTATATTTTCTTCATAATATTTATCAT
>NW_006921918.1:1494283-1497652 GCF_000298275.1 Orycteropus afer afer
TTCTTTCTTTTTTCCCCCATCCTTATTTATTTATCTATTTCAGTTAGTGTAAACTACATGAGGGTAGAGACTTAGGCACTTTAGTTTTTCCCTTTTAGGCAAATATTTGTTGAATGGATAAAAGATTGAGTGATAGTCTCTGATTTAAGAACTTTTAGTAAATAATAAAAGTTCTTAAACCAGAGACAAGTACTCAATCATTTATCTATTTAACAAATATTTACTTAAAAGGGGAAAAAAAAAGTGCATGAGTCTTATTATTTACAGGAGCTCTGGTAGCATAGTGCATAAGGCATTTGACTGCTAACTAGAAGCCTGGCATTTCAACAACCAGCCACTCCAGGGAAGGAATGCTGGGCAATCTTTTTTGGTAGAGATACTGCCTCGGAATCCCAAGGAGGGGTTGCTATGAATCGAGACAGACTCTGTGTCAGGGAGTTTGGTTTTGGTTATTATTATTTACACATTGGGAGCTCTGGTAGCGTAGTGCCTAAGGCACTTGACTGCTAACCAAAAGGCTGGAGGTTCAAACCCACCAGCTACTCCTCAGAAGGCAGGTTGGGCAATTTACTTCTGTAGTGATACTACCACCGAAACCTAAGGAAGGGTCGCTATGAGTCGGTCTGACTCCACGGCATGTAACAACACAACAACAAATTTACACATTATTTACATTTATGGCTAAAATGACTGCTCAAATTATAGTTTAAATACAAGTAGTCCCTGACTTACAATAGGGTCGTGTTCCCATGACTCTTGTAAATCGGTTCTCACATAAGTGGAATACATTTTTTTTTAAGTTTTCATTATTATTGCCTTTTATTATCAGTATTCTGATAAATCTAAACAGAGTTGTCTTTGAGAGGTTGGAAACATTATATATAAACTTACAGATAGTGATAACATAAGCAAACACATGTTAATATATTATTTCTAGTACCTAATGTACTTGACTGCTAACCAGGAGGCTGGTGATTCAAACACACCAGGCACTCCTCGGAAGGAAAATGGGGCAATCTACTTCCATAATGATACTGCCTCGGAAACCCAAGGAGGGGTAGCTGAGTCGGGTCTGACTCCACGGCGCCTAACAACAACAACATTAATAACAATAATATGTAAAAAACAATGATGGTCATAGTTTGGTTTGTTTTAACTCGAGGTTTATTTGTAATAAGTCTTTGCCTTTGATTTCTCTGGAGATTTGCTCCCTCAACCATGCTCAATACATTCCTTTCATAGTAAATATGTTAATCTAGGAATTATTTCTCTCTCCCTAATATTTTTACTTGGGCATCCATTTGTGTTCTTGATCAAACTTGTTTTGATATGGGGAGTAAATTTGTATTTAGTCTTGAAATGAAGTAAAACTTTTCAATTAGTTAAAAAGTACATGGTGGCATTTCCGGTTTTTCCATCATGACAATTTTCCCCTAAATTCAGGTAAACTCTTTGTTGTTGTTGTTGTTTGCTGTCGAGTCGGCCCGACTCATAGCGACCCCTCCTTGGGTTTCTGAGGCAGTATCACTATGGAAGTAGGATTGCCCAACCTTCCTTCCAAGGAGTGGCTGGTGGGTTTGAACCGCCAGCCTTCTGGTGAGCAGTCAAGTGCCTTAGGCACTATGCTACCAGAGCTCCTAGGTAAACTCTAGCTAATAAAAAAATTTATTATTTCCCAAGAAGTTTTTTTCTCTTCATTTAGAGAAAAAGCCCTTTTATAAAAAAGGGTTAACTTGGAGGTTCCGGTAAGATGGCGGACTAGGCAGAAAGACTGCACAGAGCCTTTTCAACAAAGAAAAGGGAAACCAATTAACACAGGCACAGAAAATAATCCTGGACCCCTGAGCCTTGAAGGCGAGGATATAGAAGTGGACTAAACCCCAACTAGCAAAAGAATGTGCATGAAAATACTAAAAAAGGAGACAGATGGAGCTGCGGTCTGGCAGCGATCCTGAGCAATCCTGGCAGCACGGCACAGACAGCTTTGAGATTCCCGAGTGGTGGTAGGACCTAAGAATTAACCTAAAAATCATCCCTGCTAGCCAGAGACTGCACGGAGGATTGCTCTGGTGGCTGGGGAATAAACAGAGAAGGTGAAGAGAAAGAAGCGCTAAGCTGTGGACTTTTGCTGGTCCGGAAGGTGCCGCCATTTTGAATGTTTAAAAGCAGCTTGACTATTTGGATATTTAAAGAGACAGCACTCTTGCAGATTCCAAGAGCTTAAGAACACGGTCTGCTTTCCAGCAACCCCAAGAACACTCCAGACCTGCAAGACTGAAAAGGTGCAATATTCCTTTTGTTACTCTTATACCCCACACCCACTTGGAAAACAGAGGTACGGCCATCCCCCACTCCCACCTACCTTCTGGGCCCATGGGAACTCCATCACAGTCTGTGTGCGCAGAAGGAGCCTGAGTGCCATGCCCTGTCCTCCACCAATATTTTTTCTCTTTTTATTTTTATTTTTTTATATTTTGCTTTCTTTTTTCTGGTGATTAGTTTGTTTGTATTTGTCTGTTTTAAAACAACTAATACTATTAATACCTTTGTCCTTTTTACCATTATTCTTATTCTTCCCATCCGAGGTCCTACTTTTCAGAATTTTTTCTCTTCGTTGTTCCTGGTTGATTTTTTTTTTTTTTTTTTTTTTTAGTTTAAGGTTTTTTAGTCCCCTTTTTTCTCATGGTTAACCCCATGCCTTGTTTTTATTTTTGCATTTCTCCCATTTTTTTCCCCTTCATTATTCTCCTTCTCTATCTTTTTTCTTTTAGTGCCCAAACCCAGATATTGCAGGTTTTCTAGTTTTTTTTTTCTTTTTCCCTTTTACCTTTTTTTTGATTACTGTTCTTGTGTGATTACACAGTGTATTTTTTCTCCATGTGCTTTTAGTTTTTTGATGGTTATTCAATTGTAATTTTTGTCTAACTGAGTGGGAGACAGCAACAGTCCCCATAAGACACAACTACACCCACACCTCCTGCAACTTCACTTACTGAGCGAGAGCCACTACTCCTTCTCCACCAATGGGCCAATGATAAAAAAACCACCAAGAAGGGCCTGAATCACCCTTGGCTGCTCTTCAAAAAAAGTTAATAGGGTTCTAAATACAACAATACCACAATGCCTCACAGACAACAGACCATCACAATCCACATAAACGAAGCAGGATAAAGTGGTAGAAACAAGGGAATAGGATACAGACCCAGAACACATCCCGGAGGAAGAAGCAGCATTGGAACTCTCTGATAAAGAATTCAAAAGAATTATCTTTAGGATCTTCAAAGGATTGAGAGACAGACCAAAGAAAACACAGATAATACCTTAGAAGAATTTTGGAAGAAAATACAAGAACAAAATGACAAAATAAAA
>NW_006921918.1:1498053-1499573 GCF_000298275.1 Orycteropus afer afer
CATCATCATCAAACTCATCAAAACCAAAGACAAAGACAGAATCCTGAAAGCAGCATGGGAAAAACAAAAAGTTACCTACAAAGAATAGCCAGTAAGAATAAACTCTGATTTCTCAGCAGAAACCATGCAAGCCAGAAGGCAATGGGATAGTATATATAAAACCCTCAAAGAGAAAAATTTTCAACCAAGAGTTGTATACCCGGCAAAACTGTCCCTCAAATATGATGGTGAAATTAGGAGATTTCCAGATAAGCAGAAACTAAGGAAATTTGTTAAAACCAGACCAATCTTACAACCAAAAATAGCAAATAACAACCGACCATTAATACAGAAGATGACATAAGCGAGAAACCACAAATATGGACATATCCAAAGTAAAACAGGGAACCAGAAACATCAATTGGCAAGTGAGGACAACTACAAAAAAAAAGGGGGAAAAGACTGTATAGTTACAGAACTTCTAAATGGTGAGGAAGTTAAGAGAGTTGCAAGATAGAATAGACTATTCTAAACTTGGGGAGAAAATTATAAATCATAGGGTAACCTCAAAGAAACATGATAAACCTTCACGTCACACTAAAAAAGAGGAAAAGCACAAAAATTCAGCATATACTAAAACAACAGCAACAAAGGAAATGATAATACGATTCATAAACATAATGAGCTCAGCACAGAAAATAATATAGAACAAAGAAACCAGGGATACCATTAAAGAACACATAATAAAATGACAGCAACAAATTCAAACTTATCAATAATTACCATGAATGTTAATGGATTAAATGCACCACTCAAGAGACGGAGAGTTGAGCCAAAAGATGGAAACAACCTAGGTGTCCATTAACTGAGGAATGGATAACCGAACTATGGTACATAACTATGCAACGCTAAAGAACAGTGTAGAATCTGCAAAACACCGCATGAACTTGGAGGACATTATGATGAGTGAAATAAGTTAATCACAAAAGGACAAATATTGTTTAGTCCACTATTGTAAAAGTTAAGGAAATGTTAGCTAAAGAAGGAAATTTTCTTTGTTGGTTACCAGGGGTGGGAGGGAACGCTGTTAGATAGCTAAAGTATTGATTTGGGTGAAGAGAAGGGCAATATACCAAATGTGAGTGACCAATATGGCTACATTGAGGATGAGAAAGTCATTGAGCGGTACATGGGAGGTACAGAGAATAAAGATGAACTCTTTTGCACATACAGTACTGCATTGTCAGTGAAGGCAAACATGGATATATAAGTGGATAGATGGGTGGACAGGCTGAACTATTAGATATGTCTATGAAATGGGAACTGTATCCAAGAACATATACAGGGTTGGCAGACAATGGTCCTATAAGTTTATGTGAATGATCAGAATTCCCAGGTGTATAGTAGAGCTGAAAAGGGGCAAAGTCGTGGTCAATGCTTGGTCACAGCCAGCTGCCCCAAGAGACCAAGTAGCTGAACTAGTGGGCTTGGGACCATAGTCATAGGGGACATCAAGTTCAATTGGCATAACATACTATACA
>NW_006921918.1:1499829-1512841 GCF_000298275.1 Orycteropus afer afer
GAAGAGGTAACTCTGGGGAGTTACCAGAGTAACTGGTTGTATTGTGGTAAAATGTGGTCAATGTCATGAGAAAAAGTGTATGTGAACTGCTGTATGGAAGGTGAATTTGCTCTGTAAATCTTCACCCAAATCACAATTAAAAAAAAAAAAAATTGGTAAAAAAAAAAAAGAAATACCATATGATCCAGCCATCCCACTACTAGGTATACACTGTAGGGAAATAAGGGCCATGACATAAACAGGTATATGCACAGCCATGCCCATCACAGCATTATTCACAATAGCAAAAAGATGGAAAAAACTTAAGTACCCATCAACAGATGAATGGATGAACAAACTATGGTGCGTACACACAAAGGAATACTGTTGTTGTTGGTATATGCCATCAAGTTGGACCCAACTCACAGTTTGACTCCTCCTTGGGTTTCCGAGGTGGTATCACTACAGAAGTAGATTGCCCAATCTTCCTTCCAAGGAGTGGCTGGTGAGTTTGAACTGCCAGCCTTTTGTTTAGCAGTCAAGTGCCTTAGGCACTACGCTACCAGAGCTCTCCAAAGGAATACTAGAATAATCATGACTCTTCAAAACACCTCATAACATGGATGAACCTATAGGACATTATGCTAAGTGAAATTATTCAATCACAAAAGGAGAAATATTGTATGAGACCACTACTGTAAAAAGTCAAGAAAAAGTTTACACACACAGAATGAATCATCCTTGGAAGGTTCCCAGGGGTGAGACGAGTGAGGAGCATAAATCACTAACTATAGGGTGAAAGAAGAAAGAAAAAAAAAAAGGGGGTTAACTTGAGGTCAAAGAGAGTGTTAGCTTTGGAAGTTCTATAAACAACTTTAGAGTGAA
This sequence comes from Orycteropus afer afer, assembly GCF_000298275.1. Taxonomy (NCBI): domain Eukaryota; kingdom Metazoa; phylum Chordata; class Mammalia; order Tubulidentata; family Orycteropodidae; genus Orycteropus; species Orycteropus afer. Next base: position 1,500,694 of record NW_006921918.1, read on the forward strand.
GATTAAGAATATATTTTAAATATTGCTACATCTAGTACATATTCCTTATATATTTCATGTGTAACTTTATCGATAAGAATCAGCATTAATCTAATTGCCAAAATGTGGAGAGTGATCAATTCCCCACCTTCCTACTTGGCAAACATTTCTGATGAAGTCACCCACATGACCAACACTTTCTATTTATCTGGATCTAGGGCAGATCTAACAGGATAAAAGGACACTGTCCTTTAGGCTGCCAAATAAGCAGATGCCAGTCACAAGTTTGGGAGTCCACAGGACACCCTCACTTTTACTGCTGCCTCTCTGTTCTCCTCTGGGTTCAATAATATACTGAAACTACTTGCAGAACATGTGGATAGTTCTATAATTAGGATTATAGATTTATAATAACAAAGAGTTTCATATTAGAATTGTCATAAGACAGACTTACGCAAGAGGTCTAGGAGGGTTCCCAATTTGGCTCTATACCCCAAAGGGGATGCCTCAACCTCCCTTCATTAACTAGGAAGCTCTCTGAGCCTTTGTGCTCTAGGGTTTTATTAATCATTCCTGCATGACACACTAAATCATGCCTCCCAAGGCTAGTTGACATTGGCCTTCCAAGTGAAAATTTTCTGGTCTAGTCAGACCTCTCTTGTTAGCACAAATCCTCAGTTTTGGTTGGGAAGTTTCAGACAAAGGTCTGGAGACTTTCAGTTGAAATACTCTGAGGGGTACTTCACAGGAACCATGGATAAAGACCACTGGATAAAATTAAATTATTATACTACAGATGAAATTATCTTTATGATAGATATTTTCTCTAAATTCCTTAAGAAAAATGAAAATTATAAATGATATTTTAAGTGTCTACTATAAATTTTGCAGCACACTTTTATTTTTTGGGTTGGTTTGTTTTAGAGACTGTTTTCTAAATCTATTAATGGATAGATTAAAGCAGTAGTCAAATTATTCATCTGAAGAAAGGATAATATTGTTATCTGAAGAAAAAAAAAAGTCCACACAGAAGTGTATTTTCCTGTACTTTCAGACTTTTTGAGTTTTGTAGCAACAAAAAAAATGAATGTAGTTCCTTTAAGTGTAGAGGTGTTGCACGGGAAAAAGTGTCTAAGAAAAGCATATTGAGCACATTATTTGAAAATAGATTGACAGTCTTTAAAAATAAAATCATCCTATGTTTTTCAACACACTGTACAAAACAAATATAGAAAATTAATCATGGAATAAAAGTAAATTAAATATAAAGCTTGACACTATATAGCTAAATGACAGTGTACAGAAGTTGAGAAATGGAAGAAGAAAAACGAGGTTGAGGAAAGAGTACATACATAAGCATACTCAAGACAATTAATTTGAAGGAAACAAAGAATTGTATCTAGGTTGGACAGAAAACATTTTTTTTTTATATTGTACAATTTCAAAATTTCAGAAGAACAAATACATTAACATAGCCATTGAAAATATCACAGAAATGGATATATGTTAAGTAATTCAAATCCTATTTTTTAGACTATAAATATGATTACAATTGATAAATTGATGACGAGATAAGTAAGAATATTGTGTGATGTTATGAAAAATAATCGAGGAAGTAATAAGATAAGTTAAAATGGGTTTCTCTAAGGATTGAAATGATAGGTTGTAGTGAATTAATTATCTTTTGCTTTCATTGCTACCTCTTCTCCATTTTTGTTTTCTATGTACAGGTTTACACAAAGTTTTTAAAAATAAAGAAAAAGGGCTTCAGAAAGCACAGAACTACCTAAGTCACACTCACACTATGTATTTTAAAATCTAGATTCAGCAGTAGAAATCTAAGGGCAAATATACGTTGTGAGTATAGAAACACACATTAGCATGTCATTCTCCCTTTGAGAAGTGCTTATGAATATTATGTTAAGATGAGAATCTACTTTAAATGATTTGGTTATGAAATTATTTTTTTCCCAACTCTAAGTGAGGAAAGAAAAAAACAAAAGGCAAAACCCCTTATTATTATGTTCACCAACTGCCAAGGAAAATATTGGACTTGGATCAGATATCTAGGCACAGAAAGCATTAGAGTTGGTCCAGAAAAATAATGATTTGGCAATATATTTTTAGTAGAAAAATAGGGAACGATGTGGAAAATCAACATTAAAATAGCAAAAGTTGAAAACAACAGATGGATATATTTGATCCTCAATGAATTTCTCCATTGAAGTCTGAATGAGTGATGGAAAAAGGAGAAGAATAAAGTAGGGCTAGGATATGCAATCAGGGAAGAAAGGAAGCTTTTATTTGTACGTTTCATCTGACTGAATGTGAAGACTATTTTGACATTTTCTTACAGTTACTTAAAAGTAAACCTGAGTTCAGAAGGAAAAAGAAAAATCTAATGAAGAAAATCCTTTGTATGAGGCTCAAAATTATTCAAATCCTGAAAAGAAATCTGTATTTGATTGTTTCAGAAATGAAAAATTTGAAGTATTTGATGTTATTTTCAAATAATTTTAACATACTTTTTTTTTCTTTTTTTTAATAAAGTAGGCAATAAATGGCTGCTCTCATTCCTCATGGTCCTGCTTGTCTACCCTAAAATGTCTGTTTTCTTAAATGTCTATTTTATTCAGTTAATAAGTCACTTCCCCATTGAAATTGAAAGTAGTGGTAAGTGAACAGCACGTAAGGAAAGTGATTTGTTTAAGACATTTAAGAGGGTAAGAGGAAATACAGACTATAAGAATGTATGTTGTTGTTGTTATGTGCCGTCCAGTCTGACCCGACTCATAGCAACCCCTCCTTGGATTGCCGAGGCAGTGTCGCTATGGAAGTAGATTGCCCCATCTTCCTTCCGAGGAATGGCTGATGGGTTTGAACTGCCAGCCTTCTGGTTAACAGTCAAGTGCCTTTAGGCAATACACTACCAGAGAATGTATAGGATTATAGATATAAGGGAATTAATTTAATTAATTTGGCTGTTAACTAAAAGATTGGTGGTTTGAGTCCACACAGAGGCACGTTGGAAGTGTACTTATGAAAAATTATTCACTGAAAACCCTATGGAGTATAGCTTTACTTTGGCACTCATGAAGTCACCATGAGTCAAATCAACTGAATGATAACTGGTTAATGTGGTTAAAGATTTCCTCCTATTGACTAAGCCGTAATATCCTAGACAGCAGTGTTAGAGAACATGTGTCATCTTCTAGTTGAAATGATTATTTTATGATTTTTGACTACCTCTATCTGCAGGTATCAGTAATTTGGTTAGATTTCTTGCTGCCAACTTTTGATTTTTCCTAAGTCTTTTAAAAGGGATGTAAATTGTCATACTTGCCCCCAACTCTTCATTTTCTGGTGTTGACTGGATTATTGTTATTACTACTTCCTTTTTGTGAATGGCTTATATATTCACACCCTTTGCTGAGGAACTATGGTTCCTTGCTTCTAGGCAAAGGGTGATTTCCTGTCCCACTGCTTTTGGTCATTATCATGTGACTTGAATTGACTAATGGAATGTGAGCACATCTGGAGTCAAGCCAAGACAAGTAGAGCTCAGGTTAACTCAGTCAAACCCAGCTAAGTCTAGTTACTTCTAATAGAGCAAAAGCAAGCTCAGCCAAAGCCAGCCAAACTCCTAAAATAAATAAATAAATAATCACAGCTCTAATATGACATGTATGAGGAATAAATGTTTCCTCTTGTAAGCCACTGAGAATTTGGGGTTGTTTGTTATTGGAGCAAATATTGACTAATATGTACTCCTATTTTTAAAAGTGTTGACAGTTGATACATACAGCAATATAAAATTTGCCAAAAGTAGCAAGAAATGAGTTGGGGACAGAGATCCATATAAAGCCAGAACAACTTTTTTAAAATGTTGGAAGTTGTTGCTGTTAGTTTTTATTCAAATATGAATTATCCCAAATCTTCTCTTAGAAATTCTTTCCCTAAAATCATTCTTAGACAATCTGATGGAAAATTTTTTAATACTATTTGATAGTAAACCTTCCTAATACTGTGTGGCAGCAACACCAATTATGCAGACTTTACCTGATGTGGATGAGTTCACAAACTAGTAATTTGTCAAACCATGTCTTCTAGCTTTAGAATGCTCTGAATATACTGGGAAACCTTTTCTTACACCATATATGCAGTAAGCACCTCTTTCATGTTTCTCATTAGCAGATAATCTCCCATGGATTTAGTTCACTCATCATGAACTATCTATGGCTACAAAAGTGAATATTCTTTGTAAGTTGTAGAAAAACATCTTGCTTTGGGTTTTACAAAATGGAGAATGCATTGAGTCACATACTTGGGGAAGTCAAAAGGGATCTAGATCCAAGTAATATTTCTCAATCACTCTCTCCTTCTCTTCCTCTCCCTTTACCGATCTCTCTTCCAATTCTCAGTTCTCCTTAATTCTGCTTCCCTTTGCATGTTGGCCTCATTCTTTCCTGCCAAGGTAAGGCTAACTTGATGCAATGTGAAATATGATTGCTGAGTCCCAAGCCTTTGTATGTAAAGCCCAATTTCCACAAAAATAGACAGCCTTTCTCACTAGCTATAGAGAAAAAACCCAGGAAGACCTTTGTTTATCACTGCTGTAACAACTTGTTTCACAGAGGTCTCTGATTGGCTCAGACTGCATTGTTTGTCCCATAGAGATCTCTGATTACATCATCTCTTATCCAAAGGAGATCTCTAATTGGCTCAGCCTGGGTCACTTGTCTACCAGCATTACCCGATGTGTTATGTGCCTTAATGGACTGTCCTAATAAAAATACGAAGAAGAATTAATGATAAATAGGTAAAGCAGGCTCCTAGGTGGACACAAATAAATTGATAAAACAGGCCCCTATGTAGACAAAACCTTAAAGTAATGTTTTTTAATACCAGCCAACTTCATGAATTCGAGCAGCTCAAAATGGAAGGAGAAAATGATTGCATATGAAATTGTTTATTTTTTCTCTTTTTGAGTTCTATGACTGTGGACACTGAAATTCTTGCCATTAGCATTGCTCAATGGTATTTATTTTATTTTGCTAAATGAATCTTTCTGCATAAATCTGTATTGTATCTTGAGTTATGGAAAAAAATAAAGACCTTCAAGCTAGTCTCTGGCCTTATGAAATGTGGTGAGAAAATATTAATATAATAACTATTATTGAATAACTGCAATGATATATTTGGAAAAGAAAAATAAATGTTTGTCAATAAAAGTTGAGATTTTGGGGGACCAAAATGAAAGAGTTATTTGTCATTTATAAAAAAAGTAGGAGGGGAAGAATGGAAAGAGTGAAGCAAGATACTGTAATTAACTTAATTGCTAAAGACATTGTGGTTATAGCTATAATTCTTCCAGTGTCCCTCAGATGTTTAGTACAATTATTAAAATCATGAAATAATTGGAGTACATGGACTCAGTGTAGTTAAAAGGGAAGGAACTAGGTTTATGTCTAGATGGAGGTAAGCCTAGGTGGCACACATGGATATTGGAGAGATACTCAAGGCAACAAAGAATACAAAGAAATTATAAGGTACATACAGTTTTCAGAATGGGGTAGAAGATTCTCCTATGCCATAAATATGGACATTTATCAAAGCCAATCTAAATCTCTTAGGAGTGAGGAAGTCAGAAACAAATTCTGGGATAATATCTCAATGTCCCTGTATTTTGATCCCACCAATTGTCTGTCAATTTATCATACTGTTATGTCATGTGTTGCTCTGAGGATGGAGGCTCTGCCACTAGTATTTCAAATACCAGCATAAACAACCATGGTGGACAGGTTTCAGCAGAGGTCTCAGACTAAGAAGACTCGGAAAAAGTATGGGTCCATCACCTTTTGAGAAAATTAACAGCTGAAAATTTTATGAATATATTTGACACACTGATTGAAGACCAGAGGAGTTGTGGGATGACATCAAGTATTCATATATAACATCATCATTAAAAAGACAGGAAAGGAAGAAAAGACCAAAAAGGATGTCAGAAAAAGGCTCTGAAACTTGCTCTTGAATGGAGAGTAGCTAACGTGAAATGAAGAAATGATGAAATAAAAGAGCTGAACAGATTTCAAAAGGCAGCGTGAGAAAATAGTGTTACAGTGAGATGTGCAGAGAGCTGGAGTTAGAAAACCAAAAGGGAAGAACATGCTTAATATTTCTGAAGCTGAAAGACCTGGAGAAAAACAAACAAACAAACAAACACCACAACCCTCAAGTTGCAATATTGAAGGATTCTATAGACAAAATAGACATAAAATAGAGGAGCTCTGGTAGCATAGTGGCTAAAGCACTTGACTGCTAACCAGAAGGCTGGCGGTTCAAACCCACCAGCCACTCCTCGGAAGGAAGGTTGGGCAATCCTACTTCCGTAGTGATACTGCCTCGGAAACCCAAGGAGGGGTCGCTATGAGTCGGGGCCGACTCGACGGCACATAACAACAACAACAACAACAACATAGACAAAATATTGAATGATGTAGGAAGCATCAAAAGAAGATGGAAAGAATACATAGAGTCACTGTACCAAAAAGAATTGGCCTATTTTCATCTATTTCAGGAGATAGAATATTATCAAGAAGGATCTTGACACTGAATACTCAAGAAAGAAGTCCAAGTTGAGCTAAAGGAATTGGTGCAAAACAAGGCCGCAGGAATTGACAGAATACCTATTGAGATGTTTCAACACATGGATGCAGAAATGGAGGCACTTATTTGCTTATGCCAATTAATTTGGAAAACCTGGCCAACCAAATAGATACATATTTGAGCCCATTCCAAAGAAAAGTGATCCATGTGGAATGTGAAAATTATCAAACAATATCATTAATATCACACACAAATAAAATTTTGCTGAAGATAATTAAAAAATGGTTGAAGGAGTATATTAATAATGAACTTACAGAAGTGCAAGCTGGATTCAGAAGATGATGAGGACAAGGGATATCATGCCAGATATCAGATGGATCTTAGCTGAAAGCAAAGAATACCAGAAAGATGTTTACCTGTATGTTATTGACTATGCAAAGCATTCGACTGAGTGAATCATAATAAATTATGGATAACTTTGCCAAGAATGGAAATTGCAGAACACTTAATTGTGTTCATAAGGAACCTGTACATAGGTCAAGAAGTTGCTGTTCAAACAGAACAAGGGGACACTGCATGGTTTGAGATAAGGAAAGATGTATGTCAGGATTGTATTTTTTCACCATATGTATTTAATCTGTATACTGAGCAAATAATATGAGAAGCTTGAGTATATGAAGAAGAATGCAGAATCAAGATTAGAGGAATACTCATTACCAACCTGCAATATAGAGATGACAAGATGACACAGTCTTGTTTGTTGAAAATGGAGTTGATTTGAAGTACTTATTGATGAAGATCAAAGACTACAATCTTCAGTATGGATTGCACCTCAACATAAAGAAAACTAAAATCTTCACAAATGGACCAATAAGAGAAGTCATGATAAATGGAGAAAAGATTGGAGTTGTCAAGGATTTCATTCTAGTTGGATCCACAATTAACATCCAGTGAAGAAATCAGTTGTCATAGTGCAGTGGGAATATCTGCTGCAAAAGAGCTCTTTAAAGTGTTAAGGAGGAAAGATAGTATTTTGAAGACTAAGGTGTGCCTGACCCAAGCCATATTTTCAGTCACCTATGAGTGTCAAAGCTGGACAAGGAATAAGAAAGACTGAAAAAGATTTGATGCCTTTAAATTGTGTTGGTGAAGCATACTGAAAATACTTTGGATTGGCAGAAGAACAAGCAAATCTGTCTTGAGAGAACTACAAGCAGAATGCTTCTTAGAAGCAAAAATGGCCAGATTTCATCTCTCATACTTTGGTCATGTTATCGGAAGGCATCAGTCCCTGGAGAAAGATATCATGCTTGGTAAAGTAGTTGGTTAGTGAAAAAAAGGAAGATCCTCGATGAGATAGACTGACACAGTGGCTGCAATGATAGACTCAAGCACAACAAGGATTGTGAGGATGGAGAAGGACTAAGTAACGTATTTTTGCTGTTGCAGATAGTGTTGCTATGAGTCAGAGCTGACTCGATGGCAGCTAACAACAGTAACGTATGTTGATCAGGGAAATAATCTGAACTGGTTTAGTCCCATGATTGCAAAGAATATTTAATTGCCATTTCCTAGAACTTCACATAATATAAACTAGTGGCTGTTGAGTCAGCTCTGATCATGGTGACACCATGTGTGTCAGAATAGAGCTAGGTTCCATAACTGATTTTTTGGAAGTGAATAACCAGATCTTTCTTCCAAGATGCCTCTGGGTAGCAGCCAACACTTAACCATTTGTACCACCCAGGGAATCCCCACATAATATAAATTTAAGAAAAACAAAACAAAAACCAATAAATTAATCTTCCTGTGCATCTTATATTGTTTCTGTCACACTCTGTGTGCTATAACCCAAGACAATGTAGTTTTAATGTTACTAGCTTAAATAACCATTTATTTGCACATGATTCTATTTGGGTTAGACTCAGTTGTGTTCACTCATGAACTGGGACCTTGGCTGGCATGGAGAAAATGCCTAGGTTTTCTTTATTTCCCAATTTGCTCTTCTATCCTTCAATAACCTCATCAAGGCTCTCCCATATGCAACACAAGATTTCTCAGCTGCAAGAGATGGCAAGTTTCAATGAACAAATTATTTTCAAGCTTCCACTTATATCACAATTATAATATTGAATTGCCCAAAGAAAGTTATATTTCCAAGCTCAATCTTATTATAGGTATGGACCACACAATGGAAGCTATCCATATAACAATTTACTATAGAAACTTATTTTTAAGGATTTTGAAATGTTCTGAGTCTATGCCACAAGTTTAGTTTCTCTAAAGCAAACTGTGTCTTTGATAATCAGATTTTTTTGTTGTTTGAAGTATGGGTAGATTCTCTCTTGCTAGCACAAAGGAGAGGAAAATTAAACTTTTTTTAAAAAAAGGTTTTATTTTGCTAGAACGTGAAATAAATTATTGACCCTATGAAGTTTATATTTTCAAAAAATTGCTGCAGATATATTTTTGTTTTAACATACTGTTTCAGAAGATTTTGGCCCATCAGAGAAAGTAGCTCATTTCCCTCTCCCCTTGAAAGTGGATAGTACTTTGTCATTGCCTCAAAGGATACAATGCAATGGAAGTGATGTTATGTGACTTTCAAGATGAGGTCATAAAATGACAGCCTCTCTCTCCCCCTCTCTTCTTTGACTCTCACCTTTGGAACATTAGAACACAGCCAAATTGTGAGGAACCCTAAACCACATGGAAAAATCTTTTATAGAGGTTTCAGCCAACTACCCAGCCAATATCCAGTATTTACCCCCAGATATATAACCTCACCTGATGGCACTTGAAAAGAGACGAGCTTTCCTCACCAAGCCCTGTCCCAATTGCAGATTTGTGTGCAAATACATATTGGTATAGTTTTAATCCACTATGTTTTGGGGGGAGTTGTTACATAACGTTATATAATGAGAACAGACTTCTTATCCTTTAATACCATGCCATAATACTTCCTTTGCAAATAAATTAAGTATTCTTAATGTTATTATTTATTTATTTTTTTAACATGGTAGTCATGGCAACTGCTTATCTCTCTATATGTAATGGCACACAGACTACAAAAGTGTCTATATTTTTAGAGTGGAAAAAAAAAGTGAAGCACGAACTCAGGATATGCATGAGATGAGATAACATTAAAGTATGAATTATCACACAGAGTTAAGGGAAGGGAAGACTTTATTGAACTAATACAATTGTCAGTTTCATAACAGGTTTTCACAATTTTTAAATTTGTAAGTACAAATACATAAGTCAAATATTAAGCCAATGTCAAAATAAAATATTTCTTTTTAAGTTGTTTGGTACTCTTAAAAGTGTAATCCACATATTTAGAAGCAAAGCCATAGATAACTTAGTTTAAGGTAGAGAAACTGGGACCAGGCATTCTAAATTGTTGCAAAATAAGTAAAGATTTTTACAGCAGTTAAAGAACAAATTTCAGATATCTTGTTTGAAATTCACTTTTTTTCTTCCTATAATATTTTCTTTTTTTTTTCTGAGTTGTTGCCTTTTTTTTCCCCTTACTATTTGCTCTCTTTTGGACAAGGTTTAATACCAATTAGGTGATGGAGAACCTCAATATCTTTAGCCAAAAAGAGGTCAGCAGCTAACTGTGGACCAGAACATCAACCATTCATGTTCAAGTTCAAGTTGAAGGTGAAGACAATTAAAATAAATCCATGAGAGCCAAAATATGACCTTGATTATGTCCTTCCTGAATCTAGAGACCATCTAAAGAATAGATTTGATGCATTGAATGCTAATTACAGAAAACCAGAGGAATTGTGGGATGACATCAAGACTATCATCCATGAAGAAAGCAAAAGGTCATTAAAAAGACAGGAAAGGAAGAGAAGACCAAAATGGATGTCAGAAGAGACTCTGAAACTTGCCCTTGAACAGAGAGTAGCTAAAGCATATGGAAGAAATGACAAGATGAAAGAACTAAATAAAAGATTTCAAAGAGCAGCTCGAGAAGACACAGTAAAATATTATAATGAAATGTTCAAAGACCTGTAGTTAGAAAACCAAAAAGGAGGAACACACTTAGTATTTGTCAAGCTTAAAGAAATGAAGAAAATATTCAAGTCTCAAGTTATAATATTGAAAGATTCTATAGGAAAATTATTGAGTAATGCAGGAAACATCAAAAGAAGATGGAAGGAATATACATAGGAACTGTATGAAAAAAAATTGGTTGATGTTAATCCATTTTGGGAGGTGGCATATGATCAAGAACCAACGGTACTGAAGGAAGAAGTCCAGGCTGCAATGAAGGAAATGGTGAAAAACAAAGCTCCAGAAATTCATGGAATACCCACTGAAATGTTTCAACAAATAGGTGCTGCACTCGAGGCACTTACTGGTCTATGCCAAGATATTTGGAAGACAGCTACCTAGCCAACTGACTGGAAGAGATCCATATTTGTGCCCCATCCAAAGAAAGTGATCCCACAGAATGTGGAAATTATCCACCAATATCATCAACATCACATGCAAGTAAAATCTTGCTAAAGATAATTAAAAAATGGTTGCAGGAGTATATTGAGAGGGAATTTCCAGACAAGCAAGCTGGATTCAGAAGAGAATGTGGAAAGAGAGATATCATTGCTGATCTCAGATAGATCTTGACTGAAAGCAAAGAATACCAGAAAGATGTTTACTTGTGTTTTATTAACTATGCAAATGCATTCTATGGATAACATTGAGAAGAATGGGAATTCCAGAATACTTAATTGTGCACGTAAGGAACCTGCACATAGACCAGGAAGCTGTCGTTTGAACAGAATGAGGGGATAGTACATGGTTTAAAGTCAAGAAGGGTGTGTGTCAGGTTGTATCCTTTCACCATACTTATTCAATCTGTATATTGAGCAAATAATCCGAGAAGCTGGACTATATGAAGAAGAATGTGGCATCTGGAATAGAGAAAGATTAATTAACAACCTGCGATATGCAGATGACACAACTTTGCTTGCTGAAAGTGAAGATGATTTGGGGCATTTCCTTATCAAAATTAAGGATGATAGTTACGCCTCAAAATAAAGAAAACAACAATATTCGCAGCTGGACTAATAAACAGCATCATGATAAAAGGAGAAAAGATTGAAGTTGTCAAAGATTTCATATTACTTGGTTCCACAATCAACACCAATGGAAGCAGCAGTCAAGACATCAGATGATGTACTGCATTGGGAAAATCTGCTGCAAAAGACCTCTTTAAAGGGCTGAAGAGCAAAGATGTCTCTTTGAAGACTAAGGTGCAGCTAACCCAAACCATGGCATTTTCAATCACCTCATATGCATGTGAAAGCTGGACCATGAATAAGGAAGACTGAAGAAGAGTTGATGTTTTTGAATTGTGGTATTGACGAAGAATACTGAAAGTACCATGGATTGCCAGAAGAACTAACAATTCTGTCCTGGAGGAAGTGTAGCCTGAATTCTCCTTGCGAGTGAGAATGGCCAGACTTCGTCTCACCTACTTTGGTCATGTTGTCAGAAGGGACCATTCCCTGGAGAAGGATATCATGCTTGGTAAAGTGGAGGGTCA
>NW_006921918.1:1513846-1515116 GCF_000298275.1 Orycteropus afer afer
AAAAAGATTTATTCTCCATCCAGAAACTACAGAGAAAAGGAGGAGGGTCTGCAAGGGGAAGTACTATCAAACTCTGCATTTCTTTACTTTATCAGCTGTACCCCAGAAGCAAACCTGGAAGGTGGATGAGTAGATGCTGATGACCTCTATAAGAAACTAGGTCCTCATATACCTGGGATCCCTCTGCATTCATTTCTGTGAGTAATCATGTTTTTTGATAGATTTATGTCTCTCCGGATATATGTTTGCTCTTGCCTTTCTCAGTAACAGTACTTGGTGAACTTCCTTTTATTTCTCCTGCTACCCTTTCTTCTTCTTCTCCTCAATATTATTATCTTATCATTGCACTTGATTATAAAATACCCAGTGTCCTATGTAATATGCTTTTATTTAATATACTTTTCACAAAACCAGAATGAGACAGTTCTGATTATTACCATCATGGAGAAGGCAAAATTGAGGCTCATGAGAGATAAATTACTGTCTATGATCCCCTGTTATTAATGGCAAAACCACATCTGAATCCCAGATCTGAGGTCTACCCTTTTCATGCTAATACTGTGTCTTAAAGGGACAGTCTTCTATATTAGAGACACTTCACCATTTCCATGAGTCTTAATCCACTCGATGGAAGTGGAAGTGATTAAGTCACCATCTCCTGGCTTCAGCTGAGGTTCTGTGATGAAAAGGCTTTGATTCAAATTTTTGTCTTATTGTATATTTCCCCTTCAGGTAAGGGCAGACTTAAGTATATAGCAGAAAATATATTATTAATGAAAATATTTATATTACTAATAAAAGTACTATTCACAAATAATGCACATACCTTTTTTTTCAGTGCAAGGTTGATTTTTCATATGTAAGAAAAAGTTACAGAAACTCATTTAATGTGTAGTCTTTGGTCTCCATTTTATGCTTGGTGTCTATCTATGGCTTCACACATGGTAAAACCAAACCAAACACTGCCATAGAGTGGATTCTGACTCATAGTGACCCTGTAGGACAGAGTAGAGGCTCTAAATCTTTAAAGAAACAGACTGCCATATCTTTCTCCCACAGAGGTGATGGAGGGTTTGAACCACAGACCTTATGGTTCGCAGCCCAGGGCTTTAATCACTGTGCCACCAGGTACATGTTGGCACTAAATGTTAACTTGAATAAATGAATGAATGGCTTAATTACTTACTTAATGAAAGAATTACTGAATATAGAAAAATGGTTTTATCACATGAGGTATTTTTTTTTTTTTTTTTCATTAGCAAGTTTGAGA
>NW_006921918.1:1521883-1533115 GCF_000298275.1 Orycteropus afer afer
GCTTCTCTGCTTGTTCCCCAGCCACGGTGCACAGTCCACGCGGTCCCTGGCTGGCAGGGTGATTTTTCGGTTCCACATGAGGTATTTTTATTATCATTAAAAATTCAAGTGTTGTTGTTAGGTGCCATCAAGTCAGCTCCAGCTCATAGAGACCCTATGTACAACAGAATAAAACACTGCGTGGTCTTGTGTTAGCCTCACAATCCTTGTTATACTTGAGCCCATTATTGCAGCCACTGTATCAATCCATCTCGTTGAGGGCCTTCCCCTTTTTCACTGACCCTTCACTTTACCAAGCACGATATTCTTCTCCAGGGAATGGTGCCTTCTGACAACATGACCAAAGTAGGTGAGACAAAGTCTGGCCATTCTCGCCTCCAAGGACTATTCCAGCTGTACTTCTTGATTTAAAATTTAAAAAAAAAAAAAAAATGAATGAAATAAAATTGATTGGCATCTCTAGATATAGGCTTAGAATGCAGTACACTTGAAATTTCGTTTAATATGTATACTTAGTTTGGAGTAACAATAGAGTCGTTTGTCTATTTTTTTTTTTTTTAAACTGACACACACTTCCTATATTGGAAGTCATGGTTATTTCTGTATCTTCAGTGTTCATATATATTATGATCTTCAAATTGATGTCTCCAAAGTATGCCTTATTTTTGAGCTCCTGAAGTACCACCTGAAGAAAAGCACTCATTACCTTTATAACATTTTTTCTCACAACTCTTTTCTTGCCCATTATCTTCTACATAATTGCCCAACTCAGAAAAGTAGGAGACTAAATTTTTCTCTCTTGATTATTGCCCATGTTTGGGTCTTACTACTCAGTGCTTCTCAAATTCATTCTCTATCATCTACTCCTGTGACCACTCCCAAACCAAAAACCACATTCACTGCTGTCAAGAACATTTCCTGTGATCCTGGTTTAAAACTTGATTCTCTGTATAACTTGGGGGGGGGGAGGGGAGACAAACAAATAACACTTATCTCATCCTTCTTTATTCAGTCCTGTTTGCATCCTCCATAGTTCTGATCTTCCTAAACCCAAATCTAATTGTGCCATTCCCCTTCTAAATGTATTTGATGATTTATAACACTCATAGAAATAAGTCCACTTCCTGTTTAATTGAAGGCACTTCTCCTGAATCAAGCCTGTAGTTTCAGAGGTCCCTATACTGAGTTCTCCCCCTAGAAATATAAAAGCAATATACATATCTTCTTGTCACTCATTGGTGACAGTGTTACCTCTGCCATCTCAGCCAGAAATGTCCTCTTCAACATTACGTGGCAACTACTCATTCTTTTGTGTGTAAATACTAGTTGTATCCCCACCTACACTGCTCTTATCCCTATTTAGATCCTCCACCCTTCATAAACTTGCCTGAAACAGTTCACATCTGCTTAACTTATCTCAATTTTGTGACTTTTCTTTCAGACATCTGTTCACATGATTTCACGCTGAAGATACATTTTGATTGTTGTATTAGTCAGGATTCCACCAGAGAAATAGAACCAAAAGGAGATATAAATAAATAGATTTCTCACAAGGAATTGTCATTAAAATTTAAAATTAGTTTTTAAATTTACTTTAAAATTAGTTTACAGTGGCACATAACAACAACAACAACATTGTGGGGACTCTCCAGAGAAGTACAAAATTCATAGAGCAGAAAGGTTGTGTTGTTGTTGTTATTTGGCATTGAGTCGGACTCAAATCATAGTGACACCTCCTTGGGTTTCTGAGACAGTATCACTATGGAAGTAGATTGCCCAACCTTCCTTCAAGGAGTGGCTGGTGGGTTTGAACAGCCAGCCTTCTGGTTAGCAGTCAAATGCCTTAGGCACTCGAGAACATAGGCTGAAGCTGCTCACCGGCAAAATTCCTTCTTCATCCTAAAAGCCTGAGCTCTATCGTGGCCTCTACTCTTAGCAATTGATTAAATCAGCTCCGTCCAGATTATCTAGAATAATATTCTTTATTATTTATGATTAAAATTGCTGATAATCAACTAATCATGAAATTTCATCACATCTATAAAATATGTAAAGAGCTGTAGTGATGTAGTGGTTCAGGCATTTGGCTGCTAACTAAAAGGTCAGTGTCTTGAACCCACCAGTTGCTCCACGGAAGAAAGATAAGTCAGTCTACTTGCGTAAAGATTTACAGCTTTGGAAATGCAGTGGGGTTGCTATGAGTTGGAATCCACTTGGTGGCAGCAAATTTTTTGGTCTACAAAATCAAAATCTGGATTAATTTTGGTACAGCAAAATCTGGATTAAGTTTGATTGAATAACCGGGACTACAACATAACCAGGTTGAAACATAAAAAACATAGCAATCCCAAACATTTTAGGATAGGAAAATGAAAAAAAAAAAAAAAAGGGAGTGGTGTTAACTTTTAGATTTAGAATTGAATATCTTAATTTAAAACTCAGTAATAGTTATGGAACTGATTATTCTGATTTGTTAACCTAGTATACTTTATTTAGAAAATTATTTAATCATTTAAGACTACAAAAAATAGCATTGTACCAACAATTGAGATCATAGGAATTACCTAAAACAGTGAAATGTGCAGAAGTATGTAAGCAAGGAAACAGGATAGATTATCTGATTTTATCTGCTAGAGTTAAATATAGACGATAAATGTAGGATATAGAAAATAAACATACAAAACTTGTCAATTTTTCTGAACATTTTTCTTTGAAAAAAGTGCTTTACTGACAGCATTGTATGAATTTAATTGTGAAATATATTAAGAAAATGTTCAATGATATTTACGTTCCTAAATAAGCCTTTATTATTATAAATCATTATGTTCAGAAGTTCTTTTAGTGATCATGAATAATATATTTTTTATAGAAAGAAATATTTATATTCAACCTTTAAAAAATGCACAGACAAAATATGTGCATTTCTCCCATTGAGAAGCATTAGTGTTGCACTGCACAGCTAAGAATGAATCTGGGGTTATAACTTTGGGCACCAGGATGCTTAAGTGGAAACATATCAGTTCTTGTAACCTGAAAATTTAAATGAATAATGTTTGAAATTGATATTCTTTTAGTTTTTTCTCAGAGTATTGAAATTTTAAAAAATAAGAAGAACTATTGACATACATTTTATTAATTATAAAAACTTTTCATACTGTATTAATAGATTGTTATTACAATATGCATACATTACATAATATATGTTAATAAAATAAAATATAATTTTACACATGTCAACATTAACATCTATTTTAATGTAATAATTGCTATGATAAATAATGTGGTAGCCTAATATAAAAAATATTTCCAAATAATTTGAAAAAGGACGTAGAATAAAAATATGTTTGCAAGTTATGTGTGTAAAAGTTAATGTACATTTTCAGGGCATTCACAGCTAGAGGAAGGCAACAGATTCAGTCCCTTAGTCTAGCACATACATACTCATAACATCTATTTGCTTTGCTTTGTCATAACATATGAAAAATCATTAAAGTGTTTTAATAAATGTCTGGTTTTCCTGCTCATTCATCTTATAAATATTAATTAGCCATGGATCAGGCAATTAAAGTTTAATCAATTTGCACTAATTAGCACCACATACTTGCATAAAAAGATAAAACCAACTCCTGCATCTGGCTGTTATTTGCAGTTTTTGTCAAGTGCTGATGAGTTTAATCTTGAAGGGAAGATTAAGAAGAAAAGAAAAAAAAATAAATCAAGAGAGTAGTGTTAATTTTATTAAATTTTCACTCAAAGCATTGGTCATGAGTAGCATGGAGATAATGCCAGCAACGTTAAACTCTTTTCCACAGCCTAATTCACCAGCTCCTAACTCATAGCACTGTTCAACGCAAAGGGGCTCCATATCTTATGCCTGTGACACCCCTATATGTGTTTTACTTTACCGTCATCATAAATTTCAATCTGATTCACTTCTATCCTTTGTGATTTAAAAACTTTTAAAATGAATGATCACTAGCACCATAGGCTTTAAGGATCCACGTTGTTCATTTCATAATGAACGTGAAAGATCCAGGTTGAAAATGGAAATAAAAAATTTCAGCTCTACAAATAAAACTGAAATGTTCTTCACTAGAAATTACGTGTAACTGTTAATGATGTGCAAGATCTCTAAAAAGTTAAAATTTTCATCCTGATCTTTTGTGGGCATTTTGTAGCACAACACATTTTTGTCCTGCAGCGATTTTAGGAGACCAACTCCTGCTTCTCTGCATTTGACTTCTGAATTTGATTAAATAAATTACACTGCCAATCTAGCAAGGAGACATTGTACAGTGCATTTGCATTACTATTTTGTTTTTTAATAACCAGAGAAAATAAAGTGTTCCATTACTGCCTATTCATATAATTGACAAGGATTATAGGGAATGGAACTAGTCTTTAATCACTGATGGAAATTTATCTTAGGCTTGGCAGGTAAAACTACACGTTTTAAGATGATTTAGCATTGTACTAAAAAATAGAGCATGATTCATAAAAAAAGCTATGCACCATTTACATAGGAATTTTTATTCAGTTTATGCAAGAATAGACCAGTGAATGGTTATTGATATTTTTCAAATAAAGTATGTATGATTCATTAAGCTCTCTATTCCCCCGTGAACAAGCCACTGCTCTGTTAACACTCTGAATACATATCCCATAAAGAAAGCAGAGGCAGAAAAAGGGGGTGTCATGCTTCAATGCCTTCTTTAAAAAAAAGTGCCTAAAAAAGAGATCACATAGAGTAAAAGATAATTCTCTACACTACCATCTGGATTTCAAAATATGTAGTTACTCATATTATTGTTGAAAAAAAATTGAGTATGTTCTCTATTAATTATATGTAGGCTAGTATAGAAATATATACCTGTAAGACTGTGAATCAAATTCTAACGCTCTAGAATCTTCCTACAATAAATGCAATACTGTATGAAAAATACCCTTTAAAAATCTAAATTGCTATAAAAATAACATAGCTTCATGGAGCAAAAGAAAGATGGTATCACTGTTGGGCTTCAGTAGCCTTGTCATGACCAGATTCCCTACAGTCTTACACAAATAATATTTAAAGTCCACAGACATAACACGTATAGGTAAAGGGAAAAAATTCTGAGTACCCATTTCTACTGTGCCACTTTCAAGACTGAAAACCTTAGGCAATGTTTTCAATCTTTCTAATCTCCTATGCTTCCTAATACAAAATAGCATGCATTTTCTGTTTTGTAGCAAACATCTATTGCAAATTTTTATATATGTTTATGACAATAGTCTAGGTAACTAATTAACATATGACTTGAAAGCTGCAAAAAGGAATTAAGACTCTTAAGCCAGAAGAGGATGGACATAATACTTTTCATTAAAGATTTAAATACATGCAATGTGGAAGAGGACTTAAGACTTCTGTTTTATTCCAGGAAATACAAAAAATGTGGAGAAGTCACAGGGAGACAATCATTGGCTTCCTGTAGTAAATAACCCTTAAACATAAATGTGTGTCAATTAAATGCTTTGTTTTGGGAACAAATGAGTCTAATCGATGTTTATGAGGATTCATGGTAAGGAATATTGGTAATGGGTAGGATTGGAGACCAAATGTAAGCTTAAATGAGAAAATCTAAGAATATGATATAAGCATATAATTTTAAAAGTAGTTTGACAAATATATTTATAAATTGCTGAAATTTTCATGCAAAAAAATCAACCAAGTTTATCTATCTTGTTAACAGAAATAAATTCCTATGGTCTTATTATCAGAATAAATTCCTATTAATTTGACTCCCCAAAATATTACAATCCATAAACTGAGAGCCAAATATTAGCAAATTGTTCCTTCTTTGTGCCATGTAGACATAGCTTAGATAGCTAGTATTTATTAAAAAAAAAAAAAAAAACCTTTATTAAATATTAGGCAAAGATCAAAAGAAAGTGAGAAAAAAATGTAAGCACAACTTAAAAAGCACAGTTTTCTGATCTTTGGTGTCTTAAAATTCTTCTAAGATTCTACATTTTAGTGAGAAAAGAAACGCCATGTAAGTTATGTTGGCTTTAATTTTCTTCTCAAGCCTTCATGTTCTAGTCTACATTTTCAAGGGAATGTAATTGAGAAATAATTGATTTTCATAGCTTACTCTAGTCTACCCGATAGGATTTCCTTTCTCTATTTATATACTATTCATTAGAGGAATCAAGACTATGGAGGAGAGGAAATCATCTCTTCTCCAAACAATTAGAAATATCATTGTTCATTATCTGAAAATAGAGTTATCAGGCATAAATTAAACAATAGCTTATATTTAAAAAAAGAAAGTGAAATCTTAAGAATTTTTTAATAATGGCACATATATTTGAGTTTGTTGATTTTTTCACCCTATTCTCTACTTCTATAATTTATAGGTATTGTACACTACTAATAATTAATAAATATA
This sequence comes from Orycteropus afer afer, assembly GCF_000298275.1. Lineage (NCBI taxonomy): Eukaryota > Metazoa > Chordata > Mammalia > Tubulidentata > Orycteropodidae > Orycteropus > Orycteropus afer. The sequence goes on from NW_006921918.1 coordinate 1,528,312, forward strand.
TAAACTATCTTATGAAATAGTTATAAATGAAATCAATAAGTTAAAACAAGAAATTGGATTGTTAGAGCTTTTATAAAACTGAATTTCCTAGTAATTCTTTTGTATTTCAATCAAACTTAGATGCATATTATAAGAAAACAAAACAATAAAGCAGCTGTGCCTAATAAATTATTTATTTCTTGAAACAGTAGTAAATATGTAAAGTTATACTTACTTTGAAAGCTTATTGTTGCTGTGTGCTGTTGAGTCCATTTCTGAGTGTATTGACCCCATGTGACAGAGTAGAACTGTCCCATTTATAGGCTGTAATTTTTACAGAAACAGAGCACCAGGTCTTTCTCCCAGGGAGTGACTGGGTAGGTTCAAACTGTCAACCTTTTAGTTAGCAGCCACGTGCTTAACCGTTGTGCCATGAAGCTTCCTTTTTAGATAGCTAGGTAGATCAAAATAGCTTCCCAAAGAAAGTCATAGATGTTTACACATATCACATATAACTTTTCCACTACATAACTTATACCAAAACAGTGATACATATTTACTTAACTATTTTAATAACTAAAAGTGATTTTTCCCCTAGTATTAAAGCAATGATAACAATGCATAGTTAACTTTAAGATTTCAATAACGTATGTTTTATTCACAATGAAACCTTGTTAAACGAGTTGTGTTAATTTAATATTCTCCAGGTTTCAATTATTTTTTGACTTGGACATGAAATCTGACAACTAGCATAAAAGATACCCTGTTTACCTTGGTACACGCTCTTGGTATGCATTCTTCAATAAAATGGAAGAATGAATAATCATGCAGTGAACAAAAACAGAATTTCTAAGGCAAAAATATTAAATACAGTATATGTGTTCTCCAGCTGGTAACACATAGAGTCTGGCACAAACTATGTCATAATTAGCTCAAGTAGGAGGATATTTGAGGATAGTAGAAAGTATAAGCAAAAATGTGAATGTATCCTCTCCCAAAGGATATTTAACTTATTTTCATTACTTCTTAATAATATATATTGATTTCAAAATGATATATTTCTTGCTTAATAATGTATTTTGACAGTTTTTGTATAATGCGCTCCCACTTGCGCACTTGAGCAAGGTCAGTGAGTGAGAACACTTTTGGCTGGAACAAACAAACAAACAAATAATAATATGGATTCTGTGATTTCCAAAATTATAATCTTTTTTTTCTCCTTGAAACTTGACCTCTAGTTTTATATTGAATGCAGAGTGATAGTTATTATTCTTTATTTTATTATTATTTATTCTTTAATTTTTTTCAGATTCTCCATCAACTACTATGATACTGCAAGCCATTTATTAAGACAGGCATGCATTTACTTGAAATCCCAACATTGGTATACCAAACTCATCTTTAAATGGTTTCCTATTCCAGGCAAAATATCCATTTCACAATTCATGAAATTTTCTCTTGAATCCTTTCTGATTTACAGAAAACCAATTACTGAGAAATCCCTTTGATACCTTGCAACCTTTTCTCATATTTTTATGTTGTTCTCTTCATGTGTACTCTTCCTATACTCCAAGAGTATTTTAGTATTTTATATCATACCTTCCCATGAGAAAACATGCTTAATTAAAACACTTGTACAGTGCCAAGAACTCCATGAGAACTCAGGAAACATGTGCTAGAAATGAGTGTGATACTTTTTACATCAACAGTTGCATGAAAAACAACAAATGCCTAGGAGTATTTGTAATATGAAAATAAATCTAAACATGGTAAATGAGTTAGTGGACTGTTGGAGCCATATGAGATATTGAATCAGAAAGTAAACTTGCCAAAGTTTATTATTATTGTTATTTTAACTTGGTGATGTTTGAAAAAAAAAAAAACTCACTGCCGTAACATCAGTCCTGATTCATAGTGACCCCTCAGGTTTCCAAGGTATCACTATGGAAGCAGATCACCCAATCATCCTCCTGAGGAGTGGGTGGTGGGTTTGAACCACCAGGCTTCTGGTTAGCAGTCAAATGCTTTAGGCACTATGCTACCAGAGCTCCCTAGTGTTGTTCAGAGAGTGCTATTTTAAACAAGACCATTTCATTTTTTTTACAATAAATAAAATATAGAGTATGAGGAATAAAGTACATTTTGGTAGGAAGGTATGACTTCAATTTCCTTTCTTTCCTTCAAGATAGAGTCTTATGTGTAGTTTTTGGTTCTTGTCGTGAAATTTAAAATTTCCAAACTCTTTACTTGAAATAAAAACCTGATAGTAAAATACAGAATATTCTCATTGATAAGGTCTGATACTGACTAAGGTTCTGTTCAGGAACATTCTCACAGCCGTTTCAGGTGCATGTATCTTCAGAATTTCTCACCTCTACCCCTTATCTAACTAGGGCCACCTAGTCTTTCTAACATACTATTCTTAAGTAAACCCATTACCATCATCTTGATTCTGACCCATGGGACCTTTTAAGACAGAGTAGAACTGCCCCCATAGAGTTTTCAAGTATTTAAATCTTTACAGAACCAGTTTGCCACAGCTTTCCCCCACAAAGTGGCTGGTGGGTTCAAATCATTGACCTTTGATTAGCAGCCAAACAGTTAAACCATTGTGCCACAAGGGCTCCTATTCCTAAGTAATTTGTGTTGAAATATCTTCTGGTATGTATTTCTCTTTTCCACCAATTCCAATCAAAATGTTTGCTTTTATTTCTCATTTTCATGAGATCAATGTATTAAAAAAAAAACTAATTAATATTGCATGACATATTTGTTATCTTTTTGCGGTGATAGTATCTGGATCTGCAAATTAATGATCTTGCCAATTGTTAAACTATATATTTTAGGTGTTGTTGTGGTGGTGGTGGTGGTTAGGTACGGTCAAGTCAGCTCTGACTCATAGAGAACCTATGTACACAGAGAGAAATAATACCTAGCCTCATTCATGATTATCACAGTACCTACTATGCTTGATCCCATTGTTGCAAGCACTGTGTCAATCCATCTCGTTGAGGTCTTCCCCTTTTTCACTGACTCTCTACTTTACCAAGAATGGTATCCTTCTCTGGAGAATGATTCCTTCTGACAGCAAGACTGAAGCAGGTGAGACTGAAGTCTTGCCATTCTCGATTCTAAGGAATATTCTGATCGGACTTCTACCAAGACAGATTTGTTTGTTCTTCTGGCAGCACATAGTATTTTTAATTCTCTTCACCAACACCAAAATTCACAGGCATCTACTCTTTTTTGCTCTTCCTTATTCATTGTCCAGTGTTCATATGCATGTGAGGCAATGGAAAAGACCATGGTTTTAGTTAGGCAAAACTTCATCTTCAAAGTGACTCCTTAACACTTTAAAGAGTTTTTTGTTTTTTTTTTTTTTGCAGCAGACATGCACACTGCAATATTATATTTGACTTCTTCACTGTTGCTTCCATTGGCATTGATACTAGATCCAAGTAAAATTAAATTCCTGACAATTTCAATGTTTTCTCCATTGTTCGTGAAGCTGTTTATTGGTCTAGTTGTGAGAATTTTTGGTTTCTTTATGTTGAGCTGTAATACACACTGAAAGGTGTAGTCTTTAATCTTCACCAGTAAGTGCTTCATATCTTCTTCACTTTCAGCAAGAAAGTTTGTTTCATCTTCATATCATAGGTTGTTAAAGAGTGTTCCTGTAATACTGAAGTTTCATTCTCCTTCCTACGGTCCAACTTCCTAGATTAATTTTTCAGTAAACAGATTGAATAAATATGGTGAAAGATACAACCCTGACATACACCTTTCCTGATTTTAAAACATGCAATATTTCCTTGTTCTGTTTGAATGACAGCCTTTTGGTCTATGTACAGGTTCCCCATGAGCAAAATTAAGTGTTCTGGAATTCCTATTCCTCACAATATTATCCATAATTTTTTTTTTATGATTCACACAAATTCTTTTGCTTAGTCAATATACTACAGGTAAATGTCTTTCTGATATTCATTGCTTTCAGCCAAGATCCATCTGACATCAGCAATAATATCTTTTGTTCCATCCTCTCCTGAATCCAGCTTGAATTTCTGGAAGTTCCCTGCCAGTATAGTCTTGGAATTGTTTTTGAATTATCTTTAGCAAAATGTTACTTGCATGTGATATTAATGATATTGCTAAAAAAATTTCCACATTCTCTTGGATCACATTTCTTTGGAATGGTACACATAAGGGTCTCTTCCAATCACTTGGCCAGATAGGTGTTTTCCAGGTTTCTTGGCCTCTAGAACTGCATCCATTTGTTGAAATATTTCAATGGGTATTCTGTCAAATTCTGGAGTCTTGTTTTCACCAATTCCTTCAGTGCAGCTCGGACTTCTTCCTTTAGTACCACTGGATCTTGATCATATACCACTTCCTAAAATAGTTGAACATCAACTAATTCTTTTTTGGTGTGTGACTCTCTGTATTTCTTTCATCTTCTTTTGATGCTTCCAGTATCATTTAATAATATGCCCATAGAATCCTTCAGTATTGCAATTCAAGATTTGAATATTTTCTTCAGTTCTTTCAGCTTGAAAAATTCTGAGCATGTTCTTCCCTTCTGGTTTTCTAATGCCACATATTTGCAAATTTCATTATAATATTTTATTTTGTCTTCTTGAGCAGTCCTTTGAAATTTTTTGATCAGCTATTTTATTTCAACATTTTTTTCATTTACTTTAGCTACTCTACATTCAAAAGCAAGCTCCAGAGTCTCTTTTGACATCTGTTTTGGCCTTTTCTTCCTTTCTTGTCTTTTCCCTTTTTCCCTGACCCTTTGCTTTCTTCATGTATGATGTTCTTGATCATC